>NC_049207.1:8292445-8472445 GCF_013347855.1 Anguilla anguilla
TGTGTTGCGCTTTTTCAGAGATCAAAACCAAGCAGAGACACTTAAGAAGAGCATTGTACCAAAAAACCGCAGCATATCTATGATACAAGGGTGCATCTGAGATTACATAATAAGAAAGCCCACTGTAGCCACAGTATGACCCAGCTGGAAATAACACCATGTCAAAATCCGTGACCCAACCAATCTAGCGAGAACACTAACCTCAGGCTGCTTGACCCAGCCCTCCTGGAATGAACAGGTTCGGGGGTCGTGGGTGCAGACGTGCCTGTACTTACACCAGTGACACTGATAGGGACTGCTCACACAGGACAGACACCTGAGAGGGGAGAGAGAAAGCAGGAGATGGAGAGACAGAGGCACAGACAGGGAGAGAGAGAGAGGGGGGAGAGATACAGAGACAGAGAAAAAGAGAGAGAGAGAAAATGGGAGTGGGAGTATAAGATACAGGGGTGTATACAAGGACAAACTACGACACAAAGCATCAGCGCTTCAATTTTTTTTTCAATAGGTTCGGATCGAGACTACCGAACGAATCAATCTGTAGACAATCTGACGCAAATACCAGAGAATAAATGACTACCATGCACTACCACTGCACTCATTCTGTAAGAGCTGATGAATCATTCATTAGTTCACTCATTTAACCTGACCATGTAGGTCAGCTGGGAACCTAACAATAATACAGGTTTTGATATAGATAAGGAGGTACATGAGGTCATTAATTGTGTTAAAACAGGATCAAATACAAATCATGCTGTGGAAGGTTGATCCAATATTTTACCATGGGAAGCCTATTAGCCAACATAATTACAACCTAGATTAAGTACTGTGGAACACCCAAACATGTACGTACAGAAGATCGACCATTCCAATTGCGTAACTTATTTTAAGGCTCTCTCAAACACAGCTAAAAGCAGAGTAAGCAAAACAATTACTTTTTTAAAACGACATGCTATATTCTTTGATGTTTTAGATGTCTGTGATACAGAGAACAGCTGCCCTTGGTTCATGATGTCATGCCATGAACACACAGCGCACAGATACTGTCTGCGCGTGGAGGGGACAGGCATCCAGGGGACACTCACGACTTGTGCACGCTGCAGTTGTAGAAGACGAAGCTGGTGTTGGCGAAGGCCAGGCCTGTCTCCTTGGATTTCAGATACAGCTGAACGATCTGATGGTCTCCTGGAGGGGACGAGGAAACGCGGAGAGGATGACATCAAAAAAAAGGAGAGAGAGAGAGAGAGAAAAACTCATTTCCCCGCTCGGGCGGCGGCGGGGCGAGCGCTCCTGCCGCGAGGAGCACGCTGGGTTCATCCCCGCCACAGCCGTTTCACACACGGAGCCCCCGCAGGCCCGGCTGTGATAGGGCGGCTCACCGCCGCGGGCGGAGCCAGAGAGCCGTCAATCAGAGATCAGAGCCAATCAGATAATATTAATATCGCATTTAAAGGCAACTGATATTATCGCAATCACAAATCTCATATCACACATGTAACATGCTAAGAAATGTGGGGACAACATAATATCAACAGTGAGAGGATAGCTCACTGCTAGGTGGAGCCAACACAGAGAACTGTCAATCAAAGATCAGAGCCAATCAGATAAATATTAACATCACATTAAAAGGCAACTAATAAATCAGATAATATTAACATCACATTATAAAATGCAACTGATATTATCGCAATCCCAAATCAAGGAGCTGAGATCCAGTCTCCATGCACTAATAGCAAACAAACATGCAATGATAATCAAATCAGTGAGTCCCACGTGGTTCGCTGGTGTTCTCTGGGGACCCTGACATCACAGTCACTGAGCCCGCACCATCAGGCCCCGGCGCTACGTTTGTCATTAGCCATGAACGGGCATGAGGGTGATGCCGCTCGGTCCGCTCCCCAGAGAAAAACCTCTCTCCCCCGTCCTTTTCACCGCGCGCGAAAACAATGGCGTGTTATTTCACACTGTCCGTCGAGATGAAAAAACATTTCCAACCGGAGTCTTTCAGAGCCCCTTTGAAATATGAGATTAAAAAAAAAAAAAGAAATCTCTATGAGTTAATCGAAATGTGGCACAAAAGAGGGTTCTTCAGTGTCCTATTGTCTGAGCTAATGAAGAATCTCATGTTTAATTCAACAGGGTATACGCGGACATCTCGCTGCTCGAAGAGCTCTCTCTTTCTCTCTCTTTTCCTCTCCATCTCTCTCTCTCTCTCTCTCTCTCTCTCTCTGCACCTCTGAGAGATTCATGTATCAATCACAGGGAAGCGGCTTCGACAATGAACGTAACCGCATTAGCCCGTGTAAGTGTTGCCACGACTCCTGATGCCATTGCCCCGGCTGGGGCCAGTGGGGACTCTCTCCGGTGCTCCCTGAGAGGTGTAATGTAACGCGTCGCCGGGGGAACGAGCGCGCGTGTCTTCCCGCGAAGGGAGAGGTGCACAGACGAGAAAGCCCAGCGAACACCGATCTCAGAGCACTTTCTGTCACACTGTCATAATGCGCTGCTGTTGATACAACTTCACGGAGGCACTCGGAGAACGTATAGGGTGTGTGTTTTTTTGTTTTTTTGTTTTTTTATTGTTCCCGGAGATGGCAGCGGTAAATGAGGTACAAAAAAAGGAAAAGGAAATGCTGGAAGGAGCGGAGGGAGGACTTGAGTCACGAGTTTCACCTCCTGTCTCTCTGACGGCACCACTCCAGAGACCCATTACAGACTCCGAGGAAGCAAGGGAGTCAGAAACAGAAAGAGCAGTTTAAAAAAAAAAAAAAGGCTTGAGATGTTTCTGTTGTGATTTTACATTGTTTGTGTTCAGGCAGCCTGAGACACCTTAGGGGTCCTAATGAAAGAAGCAGGAAGCAGATCGGGTTTGTCAGTCTCTCCTATCCGTGTGTGTGTCTGTGCGTATTGTACCTACGTACTGAATGTGTGTGTGTGTGTGTCTGTGTGTGTGTGTTGGTGTGTACTTATGTGTGTGTGTGTGTTTGTGTGTACGGTAGGTATTATGTGTGTGTGCGTGTGTGTGTGTGTGTGTGTGTGTGTCTGCATATGTATGTGCGTGTGTGTATATATGTGTCTGTAATGTGTGTGTGGGTGTGTACAGCACATATGTGGTGTGTGTATTTTGTGTGTGCGGGTGTGTACGTGTGTGTGTGTGTGTGTGTGTGTGTGTACACTAGACCTGGATTTGAGTGCCCACACGGCCTTGAGCAGTTGCTGTGCGTATGCACGGCGTGTAGACCTCAGCAGGTTTTTCAGACCTGTAATTTTGTGCTGACCTTACCTTCCACTGCGAGAACTAAGGGTATCATTATTACTGCAGATTTACAGCTTTAAACTGCTGCGTTCCTACAGAAGCCTGTTAAACTGAGTAAACTCACATCCTCTGTGGTTTCCCCATGTGAAGAAAATAATATACAAAGCATACTTGATATGGACTTTAATTGTCTTTCGAGTATTCTTATACATACGTACTGTATTAAATAGAATACTTCAGGTACACTTCAGAATGCTATTTTTTTCACATGGGCTGCCATTCCAACGTGAAGAATCTGAAGAGATATGAGCACGTTTGTTGTTTCTTCCTCCGCATTTTCCTCCTCGTTCCTGTGATTTATCCGCATTTAAAACTCCTGATAGTTTCATAAATAGGTGGAATAGATTTTTATGGGACTCCGGGCCTCAAATGAACAATCGTACAAATATTTGAATGTAAACGAGTAGCGGCGTCTTTTCTTTCAGTGACGGAGAGCAAGGTAACGTTTCCAGCAGAAGCACAGAGTCCACATTATCTCCTCGCAGAGACAACTCCACACGATGAAAAATTACCATCCTCCAGATGTGAGCGCTCTTCAATTATACCGGGGCTAACCAACCATGTCGGGGAAGAGGGGAGAGAGCCGCCACTCCCGAAATCTCTCCTTCCTTATCTCCGGGAGAGAGTGAATGCCGTCGAAACCGTTTTTCAGCCTCAGCAGGTCCAGCAGTGTGGAGACCACGGCGTCGTCGGCTGCGAGGGTGTGCCCATCGCTCCCCGTTTCCCCTCCGTTCCCTCGAATCCCCTCGCGAATCTGGCTCGACCTGAGAGAGGGCTGGACTTGCGGTTCCACCCCCAGCCACATGGCAGCGCTCTTTTCCGGGCCACGGGAACGCACACACTCCGTGACGATCGTTACTCAGCCACAGAACGTGTGCCATGACAACATGTAAAGAGCACGGAGGATTGATGGCTGCATCAGCGCACTGCTCTTCCACAGCAAAAGGATCACTTTCCATCAACACCTTACACTTCACTCTAAAGCACTACCAAAGAATTTTTTTTAAATTGCCTCTATTATCATAAAGGCTATTAATGGGCTCTCACCCCAGCCCCAGGTACAAATCCCTCGACAGTTTTCAATGGAACTTGACTGCACCCAAAAGGTGGGCAGACAAAAGGAGCTTCAGTAACTACTCTCAAAAATATTCATAGAAAATGCCCTGTAAGATAGTCCGTGGTTCTTCTGTTCTGTTAAAACATCACGTGCGGAAGTCTAAGGCATTTGTTGGGTTGTGTTCTAAGGGAAGACATTCCAGAACACATACCCTCCCCACCTTTGTCGAAGATGATCCGAGGGACCTCCTTTTCGGCAGGTGAGGTGCACCTGATCTGGTTCCCCTCCACCAGCCCGTCCATCTCGGCCAGGTCCTCGAAGGTGCAGTTCACGCCCGCGGAAAGCTCCGGAACGTTGTGGGCTTCCAGGACCAGCTGGAATCAGAGATGTAACGGTGAGGGGGTGGGGGGGGGGGGGACCTTGTAAATGCCTCTGGAATAGAAATGTTAAATACTGTGTGTGTGTGTGTGTGTGCGTGTGTGTGTGCATGTACATGGCAGCTCCACACACACACGCACAGTCACAGGAATGACAGCACCAACATACATCTCACACATCCTGCACAGAAACATCTCACGCGCCACACATAGTAACCCACAGCTCTTTAATGTGGACACCGGCTGACCTAAGTTCAGCACCAGTGCTTGTGGAATTTAGTCAGTGAGTGTGTCATCTGGTTAGGACTCAATGCATTCTGACCTTAGTGCCACCGGACATGTGTAGTCCTGCTAAAATACGCCAATATCCCCTCCTTCTGTCAACTGCAGAACTGTACTTTCATTCTTAATTCAGAATTTGGCTGTATTACTTCTTACCGCTACAAACTGTTACCTATTTTTAAACGCAACTGCAACACTTGAAAGTGTGCAGGCGCAAATATTCTAAAAGGCAGGGATCTGACTCATCCCTTACTGGCACTGCAACAAGCATCTTGTTTGACTTGAGGTTATTCCTGAGCACCAAAAAAAAATGTTGTGGCAAAGAACGCAGACACTCGATCGCGATGGAAAGCAGTGGTCCTGCATCCCGTTGATTTTGCCGCTCAGAGCTTCACACCCGTGATAAAACACCGAACCCACTTTGCTCTAAGAGGCAACTGAGCCTGACTGTTTTTATATTGCTTTTTAATGAAAGGAGGGCACAGCTGATACTGAGTTTCCCATTAAAGCCAAAGATGCAAAAAAAAACTTGCCTTCTTGACTCAATTTCATTTATTTTTTCCCCCCTCCTCGTAGGTGGAACACGAGGAGCATTTCTTAAATTACATTTCGGCAGTCGTCTGGGAACCAAGCGTGGCTCCATGAATATGAAAATAACCTTGTCCGTATCAGCTGAAGCACTCAAAATACGAAATACAATCTCACATACTTTCGTAATACTAATAATCTGACACACTTTAAATTTCATCAAGTATTTTTTAGGCACGATGCATTCTCGGAACGCTGTGTTTTATTTACAAATTGATGAACTACTTAGAATGTGAAATATTTCCTCCTATCATTTCTATTCAGCACAACGGTAGCTTATGAAAACATAAAATACATTGGCAAGTTTCCAGTATTTTTCCACTGTTTTTTTTTTTTTTTATTACCCTGAAGGCCACAATGAATACTAAATGAAAAAAAAGCTCACTGTCAGGTGTCCACCAACAACAGAAGGTTGTTCAAGCACCGGTACAAAAGGCTGAGCATCTCACCTTCTGTACTATAGCAACAAAAAAAGAAAAAGAAAAAAGAAAACACTGTGACTGGAAAACGTGCAATATTTCACGTGCAGCAGTACATGCTTTTTCAGAGCTGAAAGGTTGCGGAGAACAGCTAATGAGAACATAGAAAGTATCCAGCTATGAATGCCATTATTAGTATCCACTTATCATATTGCATAACTGGACGTTGTAGACAAGTGATTTTAAACGGAATTGTTCAATAAACATTTTAGAATATTTTCATCCATTCTCGGGAAGTGAGACGGTGGGTTTATCTACTAATGCAACTGGTTAGTGAAATACTACCATTTTTGAGAAATACAGCGAAACAGATGTGACTTGAGTTTCTTGAGGCTGTTTGAATTGCTCAGTGGAGGGTGTGGATAGTCTGGTGCGATATATTATAATTACTCTGATCACTACAGTTGTTGTTGTTGTTAGTAAGCTGTCTTAGCAAGCTGCATTCTGGGTCAAAACAGTGCCCGATGAATGATTGCTTGGCACCCGGCATATATTGATCCTACAGTGGGCTAGTGCCCAAGCATTTTACATTTATGTTCGCCAGCTTCACAGCACATACACAGCATAAGTCTCGCCCTCACATCATCTATGGTAAAATATGCCCTTGACATAAATGTACAAGAATTATCGTTCAACTTCACATTTATGAGCACGTGGCCTCATATTTCTTCGTTTTAAGCCCATTCATTACGCCCGGCGTGGCAGGCCATATCGGTGCTCGAATAAAACAGGGATACGGGGGCAGACATAAACCACGGTAAACAACAGATGACAAGCATTAAAATAATTCCTTTCCCCATAAAAACCCCTAACTTGACTGTGACTGATAGTCGACGGCAATGTCAGAACCCGAGCGTGCCACGCAGAGGGCGCTTTGGAGATTTGGCTTATTTTTTTCCAAACGGATATTTAATAATAAAAAGGTCACGGCCCGTCTGACTGCCGCGCTGTCAGTCTGCCTGTCCAAAAACACTCAGACGCTGATTTGATTTCAGATGTGCCACGCAGTAATTCCTGCTCTGAGACGTACAAATGTGAAATACACACACAAACACACACACAAATGCAAACACACAAACACACACAAACACACACACCACACGCGCACACAAATAAACACAAACACACGCGCGCGCGCACATGCAAATAAACACAAAAATACACACGCACAGACTCACACACTACATGCGCATGTACACGCACACACCCACACACACGCACACACACATGCATAAACACACACACACACAATCATCCGCACGTTCTCCCTCTTCTGATATGTGTACGTATGTCACACTTTCCAGAACCCATTTTCTTGGAAATGTGCCTGCATTACTGCATATCATATTGGAATTCAAAGCAGGAAAACAGAATAGCACTTTGACAAACAGTGTCATGATCACAAATCATTTATGGGACCTCAGAGAGGACGGAATGTGTGCAGTAATCCGCCCGGCTGTCTGTGTGTGATAGAGGGTTATCAAGGGCTAAAGAGGGTGGCTCTGGCATGCGCTGATGGGTCCGGATGGAGAACAAATCTAAAGATATGCACTGCAGAGCTGGCTCTGATGGGCTCAGACACAGAAGGCACTGCTCTGCCCTCTGGGCAATGCACTCAGTCCACGGTGTCATAATCACCATGACCTTCGACCTCTGAAGAAATTTCCTCATCACAGTTTTGGCCTTTAATGTAAAGGTGTATGTTCCAGCTGGGGGGATGCTACCACCACACAACAACCCTTTCAGCTATCCTTTCTTTTCCACCACCATTTTTCTTCCTTACATAAATCTCCCTTTCGGCACCGATACATCCCCATTTGTTTTTCCTTTCCTTTCTACCCCTCTCCACGCTCTCTCCTTCACCTGCTCCTCTACGTTCTACTCATCTCTCCATCTCTTCCCTTGTCTTCATTTCACGCTGGAAAAAGCTTGTGCCAGTCTACCATGACTCTGTGCCTCTTTACAATGTGCTGAGGAGCGGAGAGTTGAGATTGTTCAATAATAAAACTATAATACAAACCTCCACAGTGTCCACACAGTGATCATAAAACCACAATCTGAAATCACTGACCATTGGAGAGACTATTAATGTTCCACAGGCTTGGTTTTCATTCATAAAATGAATTTATTCTCACAGTGGTTGCTCACAATGGGTCCACTACACACTCATCAGGAGAGCCCTAGCCTTATCACCAGGTACCATAGAATTAAGGGCTAGACAGTGGTTACACACTTGCATTCGTCTCTAAAGGGAGTCCTTGATCTGTAATATGGTTTGATACTGAGATTGGAAAACGGTTAGAGGAAAAAAAAAAAAAAATGTAAGCCTTGGCAGAATGGTCTGTATTTTTCCATTGCACTAGATAGAAACTCTGGTTTCTTGTTGTGGGTGACAAAAATAACAGATAGTCTGCTTAAGCCACATAGAGTTTTCAACTGTACAGAGTGGTATTTGGGTGTATTGTGACACATTACACAAACAAGCATGGAAGTGCCACAGAACTGCAGAGAGAGGGGAGCGAACAGACATACTATGACGCACAACACTGAGTCACAGAATGAATATTTTTCAAAATAAATGTTCTATGACGTAACAGTACCATAGAACTGCCACACAGAATGATCGTCACACTCACCATGACACTATACTGAGACACAGAGATGTTGTTGGGGTGGACGCTGAGACGGACACACTGTTTGATATCCGAGGCGAACCTTCTGGGTTCGGAGGAGCGCTCGCACTTCTCCTTCCGGGTGCACCTGCAAGAGGAGACACACGAGAAACCTGTCACCTGAGAGTCTGCCATTCTTCTCCCACCTGTGAGAGCATCTACCTGCACCCGACTGCCCATCTTTACACTGCAACACCTAAGAGAGAGGGAGCAGCACAGATGGCCTATCGCCTGAGTGAAGGTCAATACAGGCCTGTCCAGTAATTCCAGGGACAGACACACTGTGTTTCCATTGCTACCTGAGTGAACAGGTACGTTTACCTCAGTGAAGGTAATACAGGTGAGCACTGTTACTTGAGTGAAGACGAGACAGGTACACATGGTAAATTCAGCAAAGGCGAGACGACACACACTGTTACCTTAGTGAACGTGAGACAGGTACATGCTATTACCAGAGCGAAGGTGAAAGAGGTAAACACTGGTACCTGAATGAAGTTGAGACAGTTACACAGTTTCATCTGGGTCGAGGTCAGACAGGTATGCCTTGTTGTCTACTTTGCTACCCAGGCAAAGCGAGACAGGTGCACACTGTTTCCCAGCTTGTCTGGGTGAACGTCAGACACACCGATACCTGAGAAAAATGACTATTTATTGTTACAGAATTCGTGTTTCCTTTTCCCTTGCAACGGCGGCCCAAATCACACAATGCATTCGTGAAAAAAGAGCCTTTCCTCTGCTCCAGCTGAAACAATGAGGTCAGTATTAGCAGGAACCGAAGCAACATGTTGTTGCGAGCTGAGACAGGACGCTCCTTTGTGTGCAATTAAATGGGAAATTCGGTCTGGCCCCGGCACAGGTGGGGAGACGGGCGGAGCGATGCCTTGGCTCGCTAATCCACGACCAGGTGGTCTAATCCATTACACGGCATTGCATTAAAGTTTGCGCTGTGATGCAATGGGCCGGGGAACACAATCTGCTACCAGAATGCGCAGACCTGTTCAGATCGCAGGGGCCAATAATGCCATTGTGTCCTTCGGCAAAAAAATACACTTCACCGGAATTTCCCCACTAGCCCAACTGCGCGCGAAGGGAACAAAAGTAGCATGGGTAGCACTCCACAGGTAGTATCCATGCTCCAGAGGCTACATGTAAGGGACCCCAGGAGGCCCTGGAGCACTGACTGATCTGCAGAGCCTCTCTCTCATATCTCATATTAAACAGGCTTTATCCAGGAACCTCGCGCAACACAAGGTCCCTGTGCATCCTCCAGAACGAGATTACAAAAAACTCATAAACTTCTCCAAGAAGCTCTCCCAATATAAATATATAAATATATATATAAAATAAATCCATCCTTAACTAATTTGCGCAGTTGCTATGATGGTGTCGGCGGAGGGCAGGGTCTAATGAGACAGTAATGTGGGCTAATGCCAGCGCTTGAGTAATGCCTCCATTCTCCTCGGGGCGGGAGCGGCAGGGCATTGTGGAGCCCGGCGAGCGCGAGCGCGAACGCGAACGCAGGGAGCTCGACGCGCGGAGCGGAGGAAGATAATCTGCTCCGGCACGCAGGAGAAGGAGGAGGAGGAGATTTAAGACTCGGCGATTGTTCCTTTTGTCTCAGCTCCACGGTTTTAAGCACGGCTGAGACCGTTTCAATCAGAGCGCTTTAGTAACGAAAACACTCAATGATAGAATCGGTCCCTTCGCTTTCTCGTTGCGTCGGTGATTTAATGACCCCTGCTTCTTTGTCTCTCGGGGTCTTTCGGTAACAGGCTTGGCATTTCATTGGCTTAAATGAAAAGGGCATTGGGTATGTGAAAACGCAATCGTAACGGATTTGGAAATCCCTGAAAACGTCTCACCGCCTTGGAGATTTTGGGGCAGGGAGAGCGACTCCCACAAAGCCAGGTCTGACCCTCGGACTGACACACCAACCGACACCAAGCAAATGCTATGATGTCATCTTTATGCGCCATCACTTCACATTGAATTTGGATTATTTGGATTGAGGTGTAATTAAACGTTATATCAAGTACGCTTAGCATACTATTTTTTTCCCACATGGGAAAGCATACATGGGAACCGTATCTGGAGCACGAGTGTGAACACACTGGCTTTTTGACCTTCTGTAGTGCAGCACTGAGGTATGAAGAAATGATCCCACAGCCAGGGGAGCACCTTGGCCAAATCAAACAAAAGAGCATGCAGGGCCCATGTAACTGATATGAAAGCTGGAGCTTAAATGGTAGCCTAGGCATCAGACCACAAGTAAACATCACAATTTAAGGCTTAACGCAGAGAATCCATGCGGTTCTGTATCACAGCATGTTATTGAGGTATAAAATAAGAAAGATGGCAGACTCTTCGAGAGCTGAACAGATACTGAATACAGGGTTAAATATATGAAGTCAAATCTTCTGCTGAGATAAACATGCCATGACAACATGAAGGCACTAAATAAACACGTAGCAGGAACGGCCGGCGTTCCCTAGCAGACCAGCACGTAGGCTAGCAAAATATACACAGAAGAAAAGCTCAGAGGAGCCCACAGTACATCAGGACATGCATAGATTATTGGACTCTTGACTGCTGTTATGAAAACATACCTCCACCGAGATCAATAACACATTTTTTTCTTCCGGGAGCTGTGCAATTAATGCCACAGCATATTTAAAATCATCCACAATAACTGTGTCAGCATCTGTTCGCTTGCTTTTAACAAATACCTTGATTCATTTAAGCCTGGCACTTAAATTGCCTGGCCAGATGATATCTGGATTGCTGTCATCGAATGGTGTGCATTGGATTGCATATGGACCACACGTATCACAGATGGACTAAAACCTGTACTATTTATTAGTTATGTGTGTGTCCAAGTGTGTCCGGGTGTGTGCGTGTGTGGGTTTGTGTGTGTGTGTCTGTGTGTGTGTTTGTGCGTGTGTAAGTGTGTGTGTGCGTGTGTAAGTGTGTGTGTGTTTGTGCATGCGTGTGTGTGTATGTGTGTGTGCGTGCATGTATGTGTTTGTGTGTGCGTGTGTAAGTGTGTGTCTGTGTGTGTGTGTGTGTGTGTGTTTGTGCGTGCATGTATGTGTGTGTTTGTGCGTGTGTATGTGTGTCTGTGTGTGTGTGTGTGTGTGTGTTTGTGCGTGCATGTATGTGTGTGTTTGTGCATGTGTAAGTGTATGTGTGTGTTTGTGTGTGTGTAAGTGTGTGTGTTTCCGTAGCTCTTTCAGTCAGGCCACTGCTATCACTTCTCCACACAGCACTGTGCCACATCCTTGCCATGTTTCTGTCATTTTAATGGAAATGTCAGAGTCGGCGGAAAAAGGACTCCCACCACTCACAGAGCAGGAGGCGGCAGGAGGAGACAACAAAGTGACAACACCCATACAGCAGTTAAGATAAGAGAGGCCTCTCCTCCGCTACGCGGCGCGAAGACACAGACAGCTTAACACACCTCAGCTACACACCTCAAATCTGAATTGGGCTTCTGGACAAAAGAATCCATTCACTGGGTGAAATTAAGGATGATAAAACACACATTTATGTTCCTATTCAAGTAAACACTTCAAAAGTTATGTGTGCGCCACATTTAATGCTTGTCGTCTATTAAATTGTATCATGTCATTAAAGGCACTTAACAAACTGCATTAGGGGCACCTGCAATGTTTCGCAAGGATGTTTTGATAAATTATAATTAATAAAGTAAGCCATTAAATTTACCGGGGAGCAATTTGTTTCCCTCGTTATGCAAATGAAGTGCCAACAGGAAGTGTAATAAATTGATGAATATGTTGACAAAACACAAAGAAATCACATCAGCGAGACCAGTGATGGCAGTGGGTTCACACTGGCCAATGGACAGTGCCGTGGCCCCATTCTGGCTTCCTTGCCCAGCGTTCACCAGCAAAGTGACCCAAACAGACCGACCTGGGAAAAGAAATCCCATTCGGCAATATGTGTGCCACACTCCTGTAACTCATGCTAATTCCCTGAAACAAAATAAAAGCCTATCTCGGGGGGGGGGAGAATCTACATTTAAAAAAAACTCACAGGAGAGAAATAATGAAAAGTAACAAAAATGTTTTGTTTGCCAGCATCCGCAAAGCACAGGAAATTTTTTTTATATTGTGCGCCTGTCTATGTTTTGATGTCCCTACTCAGAAGTGACAGTGGGCATCAAGAAAGCAACACAAAAGTGGAAAGGGAGGCTATGTGGGGACTGGGGGGTGTACAAGTTCAAAGGTCATGGGAGCTACAGGTAGCACAAGATGTCTACTGGGAGTGGCCTGTGGTGGGGGGAGAGGTAGGGATTGGGACTACTTTTGCAGGCATTTCAGACATGGACCTGAATGAACTCCTAAAAAAAGACCCTGAAAGTCTTTGACTTGACTCCTGAAAAGACCCTTAAAAGTCTTTTGACACAACTCCAGAAAAGTGTCATTACAGTCCATGACTCGACTCCCGAAAAAGGCCTTTGGGCCCACGACTCGACCATCTCTTTCCGCGGCTCCTGAATGAGCTGGGGGTATCTCCGAAACGGCCCTGGCAGCCCCGCAGACACACCCGCTGACCGCAGGACACACACAGGCGGCTTTAATAAGAGGTTAGCGGGAGATAACCGCGCCAATATGTCTCGGATGAGGTGGATTTCAGGCGCCCGTCCAGCGTGAGAGCCGGCTGCCGTGCCTAAGCTCCGCAGCCAGGCTGAATTTCGCCTCGCGGACTAAGTCCCGACCCGCGCCGCACGCTCCCGTATGCACGGCCATTTAGGAGCTTCTTAGAGCGCTTCACAACACAGGGACACGTTCAAAGATGAACTAACAGTTCTGACACAACATCCAAGTTTAAAAATCTACACCACTACTACACGTTATTCTACATTAAAGACCGAAGCACAATTCCTCATAAGACCCCTGTATGAAAAATGAAACCATTACTCCGTGATATCCTGAACTCACCATTCATCATTATCTTAATTTCACTTTCTGGTTGAAAATATACAGCCAGCTATTCAACACTTTATACGAACGTTACATGTTATTTACTGTGCATATTATCTGACAAGATAAAATTTGGCAGTTTGGATGGGAAAAAAAAACTATTTATGATTAATTTAGAAATCCATTTAAAGAAACAAGAAACAGGTGCACTAGCAGTTTCTGGCCAGACGTGACAAAGGCAGGTTCAGCTAGCAACTTAAGCACAGCGGGAAAATCAAGATGTGCTACACACATAACATAATAAAAACTGTTTCACACTAATCACATACTGCAATTACCGGCATTAAAAAATATTATACATCTGTCCAAGAACAGAAAAGAGTATTTTCCCAACACAAAGAGATGCCGGGAAACAAGTCACAAATATGCACAAATAAACAAGACAGCTCTAATCAGCTGCAAAAAGCCTGATTGGAGCGATTCCACAAGCAATTATACATCAAACATCTTTTTGAACTTAAGCAAATAGTCCTTAACATCAAGCTAATAGATGCTGGCGACCGACATGTTTTCAAAAAGCCCCTGAAAGGATTAAACTAAATCAGCCTTCAGCGAAAATCATCTTCTGCTCCGCTTCCTCCGGCCTGCTATTAACGGACGTGATTACCGCCGGATTTCATCCCCATCACCGTCTCCAGGATTGGCCTTGTATGCCTCTGCTCCGGTTAACGGCCCAGATTTAAACATTGCTGTTAATAAAAATCAATCGCACGGGGTCCATAAAGTCCACAAAATGTAAATCGGGGTGCTCGGGAGGCGAGCCATTTCCTGGAAATTCCGGTTACGAATGGGAGACCTTGCAGATCAGCGTGGATGGAGCTTTGCTCGCCAGACTTTAGGTGTAATGCATATTTAATGCTCGCAAGAGAAAAGGTCAAGCGGGGGGGAAAATGAAAGCTATTAACTTTTCAGAGGCCGACAGAGACGCATAGCTCTATCAGAGCACAGGGCCGGCAGCTCAGGATGACTTCTCCCCGGGCTGTCATTCCGCCTCTCTCACTGCCTGGAACATCAGCACACAAGCCTACAGACACACACGCACACAAGCCTGCACACACACACTCACACACACACACTCACACACAAGCATACACACACACACACACACACACACACACACACTCACACACACACACACACACGCACACAAGCCTGCACACACACACTCACACTCACACACACGCATACACACACACACACACACACACACACACTCACACACACGCATACACACACACACACACGCACACAAACCTGCACACAAACCAACACACACACACACATACACGCATACACACACTCACGCACAAACCTACACACACACACACATACACACACGCATACACACGCATATACACACACACACACACGCATGCACGTATACACACACACACACACGCACTCATACACACCCATGCATACACACACACACACACACTCACACAAGCACACACACACACACACACGCAGACGCAGACGCACACACACACCTACACACACACACATTCAAATGCATCAGCACAAATGCACAGCTGAAGACCCTGTACCCTCATTCTCGCTCACCGCGTTCAGTCAGAGGCAGATTTTGATGCGTCAGCCTGGGGGCCTCTCAAAATGGTGCTTAGTGTTTTTACTGCAGGTACAGTGTACTTGACCTCAGAGAGTCCAGCAACGTCCGCAGCAACACCTCCACACTCCATATGCTACAGTAGGTGTTAGCGCATCTCAGGAGAGCAGTACTTGCAAAATTCATACTTTATTCATTTAGTATATAACAGCCGCTCATAAGGGAACTAGCTAGAAAACTAGCAAGACACAGAAGCTCTAAAATAGACAAATGGCTGTGGCCACTCACTACATTATGCTAATCTTCATATATCTGGCATATGCACTGCCATTACTGATAATTGCTATCATGCTCAATCTTAAAACTGAGTAAAATCCTAAAGTAAGAGTAAAGCGTGAGCGAATCTTCTTTGGGCTGGTAACAGCAGCGTGGCACAGTGGCACGCTTGGCGAAGAACGCGTTTAAACTTCCGTGTTGTGACCCACGTTTGCGCTGCGACCGGGCGACGCCCCTCCACGCGAGATCGCGCGGCGCCTCTCTCCGCAGAGCTTGGGCGCATTGCCTCCGTCCGCAGAAGCCCGCAGCAGGACGGCCCGGTGAACAGCTGCTTTAAAGAGCTTCCCACGTATGCGAAATGGCTGCTAGTTCAGCCACTCTGCGCATACGGTCAGGGGCCTCAGTCGTTGCAATGCATCGTGGGAACAATATACACCGTGGTTAGCGAAACTACTTTTTTTTTTGGCGCGTTTTCCCTTTTCCGTGTTTCTTGAAGCAAGAGCACGGCAGTTTTCTTTGCAGCTCTGTGTGCTTATGGTATGTGGTATAACATAATGGTGCGCTACAGCACAATGGGTCACAATAAATACATTGTATAAGAAAATACAAGTGCCAACTCTCTCTCCACAGTGAATAAAATACAACAAAAAATTCAGTGCAGAAATACAACCAACCCAGTAATGGCAGCTTCTACTGTAGAGATAGCCTGGAAGTGACAATACACCTGGCCACATAGAGATATATAGCCGAACACAGGCTTGTGCAGACAGCCTATTATAGATTTATGTAATGCTCTTTCTGTGTAAGCGAGGAGACTGCAGCTAAACCACCAAAAAATGGCTAAATTGCCATTTTCTCCACCGTGTGGGATAACAAACAGTGACAATTGTGACACAAAGAGCTACTGCAGCACGGCGGAGTGGTTTCTGTGTTCTGTGTGTGTATGTGCCTGTGTGTGTGCGCGCGTGTGTGTATGTGGGTGTGTGTGTGTGTGTGTGCGTGTGCGCGTGTGTGTGCCTGTGTGTGTGCGCGCGTGTGTGTATGTGGGTGTGTGTGTGTGTGTGCGTGTGCGCGTGTGTGTGCGCGCGTGTGTGTATGTGGGTGTGTGTGTGTGTGTGTGCGTGTGCGTGCGTGTGTGTGTGTGCGCGTGTGTGTATGTGCGTGTGTGTGTGTGTGTGTGTGTATATGTGCGTGTGTGTGTGTGTGCGTGTGCGTGTTTGTGTGTGTGTGTGTGTGTGTGTGTGCCTGTGTGTGTGCGCGCGTGTGTGTATGTGGGTGTGTGTGTGTGCGTGTGCGTGCGTGTGTGTGTGTGTCTGACGCTCTGATACTGCAGGCTCCAGCTGCAACCAGGGGGATAGAGCAGCAGTCCTGACTGATGGCGGGTTTAAATTTAGAAGTGCAGCTCGGAGAGAGGGGCTCCTGGAGCCCTGGACGGCGGAGCGCGGTCCAGCTGTAGTCATTAAGAGAGTCAGAGAGAGCCGGAGTCAGCCGCAGTGTCATTACACAGCCCAGCGGTTCTGACCCGATTGCCATCCCAACCCCCCAACAAACACACACCAGAAGTGGCAGTGGCGTGTCATTACCCTGGCCATGGTTCTGACCCAATTACACCCCCCACCTCACCCCCCCACCTCACCCCCCCACCCCCCACTTACGCATCAGGGAATCGCCTGTGTGTCATTACCCAACCTAGTGGCTCTGACCCGATTACACCCCAGGGGGAAGAGCTGGCGCGACGGACCCGCCTTTGGGGGCGGAGCCACGGATAGAGGAGGCTCGCGGGTCAAGCAAGAGGCTGGCTGGGGTGCGCTTCCACACCTCAGCCCTCCTTACACTGAAAAAAAAAATGCTTCCCGGGACAAACCTAAAATTTTTACTTCAGTTTATTACACCTATATTTCTTTTGGTTTTCTCAATTGAATTTTTTTTCAATGGAGAAAACCTAAAGAAATATATATACAACAAATTGAAGTGAAAGTTTTAGGTTTATCCAATGAAACATTTTTTCAGTGTACACTGTGATCCATAAAGGAGATCCAAAAATGTCAGCCCCTCCCCCCTGCACCCTGTCCCTGGGGATTCAGCTGAGGTTTCTAATTCCACACACAGTGAACGGTGCTGCCCAACATTAGGGACTGCAGTCTCAGGGGATTACCCATAATTCTCATCTCTAGAGGGCTACGGCATCCATGGTCAACTGAACGTCAAAAATGAAATAAAACCATATAGAAAATAATCAACGAGAAACATGATAAGAGAAAAATTGATTAGTCAGTCATCACTGTGCACAAATTGCTCAGTAAGTTAATAAATTCTTTCAGTAAATTAATTTTATATACTTTTCTATAGTGGCATTTAGCAGACGCTAAATGACAACTTGCAATACAAACGCAAGTGCTAATATCAGATCTGGAGATATGGCTTGAGATAGGTCAAGATGAGGATTATTTGAACTTTAAGAATGAAGTGTGATTTTCAGAATAAATAACCAAGGACATGAGTCTCTCTAGGACCTGGGCTGAGGGATAAGACCAATCAGGGCCAGAGCTGTGTAGCTCTATTGGGCTGTGACCAATCAGAGTCAGAGAAGAGCAATCCTGCTGGGTTGTGACCAATCAGGGCCAGAGCTGTGAAGCTCTATTGGGCTGTGTCCCATCAGGGCTAGAGTGGAACAACCCTACTGGGTTGTGACCAATCAGAGCCAGAGCAGAACAGCCCTAACTGGGTTGTGACCAATAATAGCCAGAGCAGAACAGCCCTACTGGGTTGCGACCAATCGGGGCAAGAGCCCATGCCATAGCACCATCTCTCAAAGCTGACACGGTGCTGTGCCGAACACTGACAGCTCTGAAATAACAGCGATGATGAACTGTCTCCCGAACAGTAAAAAAAAAAAACCCGGCATGGTGTCAGCCGCTGTGTCGTCGTGACGCCCGTCCACGGCCTCACGCGGGGAAAGAATCAGCTGGGGCCCCAGACACAAATGCGGAGCGGGGGGGGGGGGGGGAACGTATTCGCCGTCAGACGCGGGCCAACGCGCGCATCGATCTCCCTGTAAACAGACGCCGGCGCGCCCCGCCGCCGAGCTCGCCTCGAACCCGCCTGCAATCTCAGGAGCTGTCAGGAACATCTCCGGAAGCTTCATTCATCTGAGCTTCCAACGCCCGGCTTCTGACGCGCGGGCACATTTATTAAAAACGCTCTTCCCTCGCGGACCGGGACCACGCGGAATGGGATCTGAAAGCAGGGAGGTGGCATTACAGCCTTTCATCTCAAGTCACTGGGACTTTGGGTCGGTGCACCACAGAGAGGAGAAAAGTTTCCTCGATGCAGATAGGGCACCATCACATTACTGTAAGGTTACCGCACATTTTTGTATGGTTGTAAAAACCCCAAAAGCTGTCACAAGAACTTTTAAAAAATTTTATTTTAAATTTAAGTTGCCTTCTGGACTGTGCTAAAATCGGCACTTATTTTGACCGTTAAACTGGCTGAAAAGGGCTGGATACAGAGCCCGCAGGACTTGGCAGCACCGCATGCCGACGGCGTCCAACAGGACGTTTTTCACAAGTCTTTTAAACGCAATCCCGACACAGCGACTCAGACTTATGTCAGTTAATTCTCAGAACAGACTGGCAGAGACTCAGCCCGGGCCCACACAGCTCGCTCAGCGCAAGCAACAAGTCAAAAAGTGACCAAAGTCAAAAATCCAAAATTAGGCGCCTGCTGCTACTGTAACTTAAGTTCGGTCTTACACCTACTGCATATAAATGGCCCAATCCTAGCAGCAAACGCAAGTCGATTTTTTATTAGACCACATAATTACCATAGTGCGTGTATTGCTTCTCTTGTTGCAGCGATGGCGACTGATTTGATGAATTCACAAGCGCTTCAGAGCAAATTCCGTAAAATGTAAGCAAAGAGCCACTCTGACATCGCACGCTGGGTTTGCAGCTATTATTTAATATCTGCGATCCCCGTACCTGACAGATACACCTCAAGACCTTAATGGCTACTAAATCAAATATCAACAAGGGAACCCGACGGAAGCGAAATCACTCTTAAGCGAAACGTGACCCGACCGCTATGTCTTTAGCGGAGATCCCCGCTGGGTTCCGATAACGACAACCGAAGCCGATTTTTTTCGGCTTCTCCAGAGCCCCCGACCGCACACGCGCGCGAGCGAGCGAGTGATCCCTGTTGTGACAAGGAGTTTAACGCGTGGTAAATATCCGCCATCGGGCCGCGGTCGCGAAAGACGAACGACCTGCCGCGATGGCGCGGTCGCTACGTACACTTGACCCGCCACCGTCACAGTCCGGGAGCCGCGACGCGGTTGTCACGGCTGTCCAAACACCGCTCGCGCGGTGTTTCTTCATTACCCCCACAGCAGCGGTTCGCAAACTCGGTCCTGGGGGAACCCCCCCCCACCCCCACCTTGTGTACGCTGGCTTTCATTTCAACCTACACTTGTAATCCCAGAATTTTGACAAGCTCTTAATTTTTCTTAATTGCATTTAATTTCATGTTTAGAGGGACTATTTAGCCTCTTAAGCCACATTATGTCAGAAATAGCCTTCCGCTCCATGAATAATGGGCCCATATTTGCATTTTGCTATATTGCAAACGATTACATAAAGGTAAAAAAAAATGTTTTAACTAATCAAATTAAAGACTGAGGTAAATCAATAGCCTCCTAATTAACCATTAGTTTGCGAATGAAGAATTCAAAGACAAAGCAAATGACTACAAGACAAACCTGCATTTTGTTAATAAGTTTACGAAAGAAATTATGAAAGAACACATATGTTCAACAACCTAATTGGGAGCCAACTGATTCATCTCAGTATTTAATTTGATCAGTTTATTCTGTTGCTTCTTTTTATGTAATTGTTTTCAATACAGCACAATAAGCATAACGTGCACAAGGGAATTGTATCCTTCATGGCATGCATAGCTATTTCTGACATAATATGGCTAAAGAGGGTAAATTATCCCTCTAAATGTGAAAATGACCAAATTAAGAAAAATTAAGAGCTTGTTTAAAAAAAAAAAAAAAATCTTGGGATTGCTACTGTGGCTGGAAGGAATACCAGCATACCCAATGGCCCCCCAGGACCAAGTTAGAGAGCCACTCTGGGCTCCCCAGGTTAGCTCTGCAGATGAGCATGCTGGGAAAGCCCTCAGTCACTGCTGGCATTTTGACCTTATCTCATTCTCACTCGCATTTCCTCATTACCTCTCTCTACCTTTAAAAAAAAAAAAAAGGTTCAGTGTGATGAATGTGGCCCTCTCCTTCTCTGTCAGTTTGCAGGCTTCCCTCTCCCTCTCTCTCTCTCTCTCTCTCTCTCTCTCTCCCCCCGTCCTCGCTCCTCTCGCTTTCTCTCTGTCCCTTTCTCGGTCCCTGCGCCAGGGGCCTCACGCTCCGCTAGGTCGCGACACGCCCGCCTCTCCCTGGCGACGGCGGCGGCGACGGGGCAGGTGACAGGCCGCTGACAGTGAGGGATGGTCAGGGTTGCCGCGGCGACGGCGGCCGCTCTGAGACGGCGGTCTGACAGGCCTGCGCGAGCGAGCAAGAGAGAGAGAGAGAGCCGCCAGTCGCGCGCCGCGTTCCGTCCGGACGGCCCCGTCACTTCAGGAGCTTGTTCCTGTCCCTCAGTCAGCGTGTACCCCCCCCCCCATAGCCCCCAGTCAGAGGCGACAGAGCCTCACGCCGCCCCCCCAAATCCCCCCATCCCGCCCCTCTCCCCAGGGACCGGCAGGCTCCGCTGGGGCTTGACTGCAGAGACCGTGCCTTGGGTCCCAACAGCCTCGCAAGCATAT
Source organism: Anguilla anguilla (assembly GCF_013347855.1). NCBI lineage: Eukaryota > Metazoa > Chordata > Actinopteri > Anguilliformes > Anguillidae > Anguilla > Anguilla anguilla. The sequence goes on from NC_049207.1 coordinate 8,313,886, forward strand.
GGGCCAAAAACCACTCTCAACTAAGTTAAACAAACTACGTTAAAACAGAAAGCGCCTCGACTCATACTCAGAGTGCGATAGAACACGTATAATCTCATTTTTATTCACCTAATACAGGCATAGTTCAGTTCACTCTGAATAAGCCATGTTTCAATATGTCAATATATCAACATGTGCATATCAACAATATCAACAGCTACTCACAATGTCCAAGGAATAATACAATATAACTTCACATAGCATTTATTTACAGAGGCACAGTTCAGTGGGGAACGGGGAATATCATTTGAAGCTAAGCTAAAGTGAGGCTAAAGCACCAACAGTCGCTCATTTTGGCATTTCAATATGGCGTTATGTCTCTCTCCCTCAGAATGAAGAGTTTTGACAGGGTAAACAAAGACTTTCCCGCCAATGGTTTCGAGAAAGTGTTGAGGTGCCCGGAAATACGATATCTTCTGATGAGATCTAAAGACGTCGACGAAGAGCGCCATGCAGGTGTATCATGCAAATCTGAAGGCCGGTGCAGTGCTCCAGGTGAAGGATGGGGGGAAGGGGGGGACCAGAGCGGTTAATAAGCGGAGAGATGAACAAAACAAGTGTGCCAAATAGTTCTCCTGTCAGAGAAAAAGATGGTCTCTCCATCCGTTCGCACCACAGTAACCTTTCCGGAGACCTTAATCGCTCATCCCTCCCGCTAGCCGCTATCTGTAACCCCAATATGTGCGAAGAGCCGCCGTCTATTTCGCAGACGCTATCTCGGCGAATAGCGTTCCTGAGATTACGGTCGTGACTCCCGGTGGGCCAATCGCAGCTCCGCGTGACATCATCGCTCTCCTCAGCATCCCCCTCGCTAATGCAGAATCAATGTTTGTTTGTGCTCACGGAAACTGGAGGTATTTATTGGCTACCTGAAGAAGGCTCTCCTCTCGGTCAGAAACTAGGCAGAAACCTGGCACTGGGCACAAAAAAAAAAGAAGCTTCTAGTCGTGGTAAACTTGCAGGATAGAGGTGGGGCTCAACAAAGGAATCAAGCCAAGCCTGATTTCAAGCAAATTGAATTTTCTAAGATAAAACTGAACATGTGAATAGCGAGGAATAACGGTCAATCAACGTCGAATTCACTGACTGATCGCAACCCGAAACCAGATATCAGTTTGCATTGAGACGTCACGTTGGAGTGCACATTATACCAAACCAGCTGTCAACGTCCATTAAGGTCCATTAAAATCACCGCGCGGCTCCTCACACCCCGATATGTCTGAAAATGAAACCTTGTCAGGCACCTCCCCCGCCCCCCCCCACGGGTAAACACAGCAAACGATGATTTACAGCCCGTCCAATCCCACGCGCCACTCTCAGTTCGGCGAGCCGACAGCCTGTTTACGCTCGCGCAGACAATACCTGACAGACAGGTATGGCGGCGATAACGCGGATCCTCCCGGACCCTTCCAGATACAGCGCGCTGTTCGGATCACGACGCATCAGCGGCGCCGTGGCAACGTGACACCGTTGTCACGCGGTGATGCAGCGGCACAGCGAGGGTGGGGGCGGGGGTGGGGGGTGGGGGGGGGTTTGGGTGGGGTGGATGGGGGTGAGCCCTGGGGAGGGACTGATCACTGAGCCGTGAACACACACACGTCAACGGACCGATGCTGGTGTTCTTTACAAGCACAGTTTACACACCTCTTGGTACTGCGTTAGATTTACAATTGTCCCACAGCGTGCTTCAGATTTGTTGCTTGGTGGTGGTAGATCCGTGGAGAACGAGGTGATCACTTATCTTGAGAGGTTAGCAGATAAAGGTCTAACAGGTTCAGGTTTTGAAGGTAAAGAGAGCCAAAGCAGCATTTGTTGAAATAAAAATGAGCTGAGCTTCATCCAGAGGAGGTAAACATCACGTTTGGTAACCATTTTGTTGAGCCATTAGCTAATATAATATGTCAACACTATGACAGATAGGAGAGTGATTGACAGGCAGACTTGATCCTGATTTGTGAGGTGGCCAACTCTTAGCGTGATTTGCTTTTTGGTCATTCACACACACACACACACACGCGCACACACGCAGACACAGGCACACACACACACACAGAAAGAAAACTGAATCCCTGCTCATTAACATTAATGACAGCTCTTGAGTTAGGTGTGCAAGGGATGCTTGCATTAAAGTTAGTCAGGTCATGACCACACTGCCCCCCCCCCCCCAACCATCTCTCCTCCTCCTTCCCCCACACTCAACTCCCAGCTTTATGCCATCGATTTTATCGCTCCTTCCCAGCCCTTCCCAGGCACACAGCTCCTCTCAGAGATCTATGGAGTAAACAGGCTCGGGCCGAGCGGCCAGGTACCTCTGGGGGGGGGGGGAGGGATCATTTCAAGGTTGAGAGAGAAGAGCACATTCACAGTGTGCAGGCACACACAGAGGCAGGCCCCTCTGAGATAAAAGATCTTTTCGCTTGATACCTGAAAAGGGCGTCGCGAAATGTTTCCCGTAAAAATATAAATAAACAAATGCACAGAGAAGGAATCTGGCACGACGCAGAGGGAGCACTGATTGATGTTTTTTATTTATTTATTTTTTTTTTTTTTTTTTTAATTTTTTTTTTTTTTTTAAATTTTCAAAGGGATTAATAAAGTGGATTACAGAGCCTGTTTCATGCTGAGGTCTATCAGCAGGTCCATAGGGGGAAATTAGTTCCAGGTAAATGGACAGATATCAGGAAGCACTGTTTCACACAGAGGGCTATTAGTGCAGGGAGCAGCATGACGGGTCAGGCAGAGACCCTATTTGCGTTCGTGGCCACGTTTGAGAGTGGCAGATTCTCGCCAAATGAAAATGGGGAAAAAAATGACAAGACCGGATAGGCTCAATGGATCGAATGTCATGAAACATTCTTGTTTTTTGTATGTAAAAAAACGAGTTGCGAGAGCCTTGTGAAACAGCTACGTCCAAACCCAAAACCTCTCACTTTTAAATGTCAAAAACCGGCCCAGACAACATTTCTTTCAGCCTTAATGGACACAGACTTTGTGAAGGAACTTGACAGAATCACCAGGGAATTGAAGGTTCATGTCACAAATGGGGAAGTACGCACTTCACATAAATTACTTAAAATGTATTTAAAATATCGGGCCATAAAAATTCACAGCGGGCAAGCTCATCTTCTAAGAAAACAAGTGCCACCACAATCAATGGTGGTGAATGCAAATATAATTTGATAATAGAGAGGTAAAGTAGCGCTAATGTACTGGGTACAATTTCACAGGAACGTGGTAATGCACCACATGTGTGAGAAAAGATAACAGCATTTTGCCGAATATTAATTTCATACCTTGGCTCATGGAAACATTACATTTTTTTTTTTTCTCCCTCAGGTAGCAAGGACGGCGCTTCAAAGAAACCCTGCTCTGTATTACTTAGCAAATTCCTTTACCTGCGCTGGAGTGGTGTATTCCGCGATTATGAAATTACTACGTCAAAAAATAAATATCAGGTCACATCAGAAGAGGGCAGTGTGCAGTGTAGACGAACCCAAGGGGCATCAGTCTGAAATTGAGAATGTTCTTCCACTGGAAGAGAATAGCTCAAATACTCCATAAAAAATGCAAGTGCATTCATGGATTTCAGACTCAGTCTAGATGATGTTCTGAAAAGTACAGTCATGCAATGCTGTCAAATAGGGAATGTTTATTCTGTTGGATTTATGAATTTTAATTTGTTTCGGCTTCTGTTTATGTGCTGTTATACAGGGCATCTTAAATGCTTATTTATCGATGTACATGTCTTATTTTAGCTGTGATCTACATCTGAGGCACAGTAAGGAAACATGCTAGACCGTGCGGCGGTGGGGCATTCAGGGGGGTCTACTGTTGAAGAGGAAGAGGCGCGAGGGGGCCCGCCAGAGCGAGGCTCTGGGTTGGACGGGAAGCCGCTCCCATCGACCAATCAGTCGCTCTCATCAGTGAATCAGTCGCTCTCATCAGCGAATCAGTCGCTCTCATCAGCGAATCAGTCGCTCTCATCAGCGAATCAGTCGCTCTCATCAGCCAATCAGTCGCTCGGCTATTGGCGTCTGATTTCTCCTCAGAGGCGCGATTGCAGACGGACCGGGGGACCCGTTTAAAAACAAACAAGCGTCGCCCCCCCCCCCCCCCCCCCCCCGGGCCCAGCTCAGGCTACGGGATAAACAGAACGGCGTAAAATGGCGGACGGATGTTCCACCGCGTCCCTTTCTGGCGGAAAGTGCCGCCGAGCCGAATGTGGCGGTAAGACGGCCCGCCCGAGTCCTCGCGGGATTAATTACCGAATTTAAATTCCGTACGGAGAAAAAAAAAAAAAACGCAGCAAAAACAGAATTCTGTTTCCCTCTTCTCTCTCTCTCTCTTACCGGAAGATTCTTTCTAACAACCATTACACCTGTAATTCATTACAAACGGCAAAAAAGCCTATTTGACGTAATATGGCATAACATAATTAACGACAGTTCTGAAATATCGGCATATGGCTATGTGGACTGTCATAAAACTGAAAAGGGCCAGGCCTAACCCGCTGACACGTGATTTTGGTCAGTCTTTTTTTTTTTTTTAAAGGTTAATGTATCACTGCACTGGCCTCAGTGTATTACCGCCAACATCACACACCACAGACCTGCTTTTAATACCGGGGGTATACATGGCATTTCAAAAAAAAAAAAAAAAAAAAACCATGGAGGACTCAGGCCTAGTTTTTTTCCCAGTTGTGATTGAGTGCGTGATGTGAAGGTCGGCCTGGAGTGCTGAGGGACTGAACCAGAGTTAATGCATTGTTAATTCAGTGTCATAGTATCTCCCCTGGGGGGGTGACCCCTCTGTAATCAAGTGTTGAGTAGAGCCCCCCATCCCCCCCATCCCCCCAATCCAAACAGCCCGCCCCCCAATCCATTGTGTGGAACGTTGTTTGTTCTTGTTCCCTTAGGCTAATGGGCCTATCTGTCTATCCCCGAGACCTGTTCAATCAGAGCTGGATTAGGATATTCATGCTTGACTAGGAATGGTATTGACCTCACTTGACTTACAAAACAAAAAGGAGATGGGAGCGTTAGGAAGGGTTGAGAAAGAAAGAGAGAACGAGAGAGAGACAGAGACAAAGAGACGGAGAGAAATTCTATGCCCCTCGGCTCCTTCTAGGGTACACAGCCATTCTCTGCACTCTTCTTCCATATGCCTATCATAAAAGGCAAAATATATATATATATATATATATATATATATATATATATATATATATATATATACTGTATATGTTTGTAATTATGTGCCATTTTTAAAAAGTTCAGTTAGTTCTAATTTATCTCATTTATTTAATCATCTTTTAACTGTACTGCACACTTCAGAAGCAGCAGCACCCCTTGTGGCGCCTGACACATCGTGTGTACACAGAGAAATGACGCTCACCTGTGTGCCAAAATCTCAGTTTCCCTGTGCCTGAGCGAGAAACGTCTCCGCGTTTCTGCCGTAAGTGTTACGCGTGCACCTCTCCCTGTGAAGCGCGCGGAGTAACACTCGAGCACGAGCGTGCTGCCAGCTTGACAAGTGAGTGAGAGGGAGAGAGAGAGGGAGGGAGCGAGGGAGAGAGAGAGAGAGGGAAAGAGAGGTGGCTGACAGAAGGAGACTGAGGAAGTCAAACAGAGAGTCATGCTAAATATGATCTAAGCCACGTCGTCACATTTCTACTCACCGTTCCTGAACAAATTAGGATTTCGAGAAAAGACACACGTGCGCACACAACTGTAGTCAAAAGCGTGGTTGGCCCCACACACACACACACACACACACACACACACACACACAGGCTTGCATGTACTCATATAACAACCCAAACATCCACACTAATATCAAAATGCCACTGTAGAAATATTTTTAAAATGATTCATCTTTACAACCTCAAACACACCAGCCATGAAACCAATATGGAGTCTTCTCTGCTGACTTATAAACTGTGATGGCGGAAATATTCCCATCATGCTTAGCGTGAAGCATGACCCCATGAGCTCTGAGATGTTTGTTCACATCTTCTCCCAGCTCCTTCGTAGTTCCCCTTTCCCACCCAAGGATTGCTTAATATCACAACCAAACCCCCCCCCCCAATACTAATCTTAATCCCCTCTGAGGCTGACGAATTACGGCGGTAATAACCCCTGCGAGGTCGACGTGCTCGAGCGACTCTGATTGGGTGGGGTCGCTGGGGGCCGGTGGGCCGGCCGCGGTCGGGGTCCGAAGGCGCGGTAGAGACGGACGGGCGACCAGCCGGACGACCGGCCGGCCAATCAGAGCGAGGCGGCCTCTTCCCCGTAGCGACGCGGGAACAGATTCACTTTGCAGCCGGGAGCTCCCCTTAACGGAGGGGAAAAACAGCCCACTGTAAAAAGATCACATAAAGCCTTGTCGTTCTTCCTGTCTTTCTCTCTCTCCCTCTCTCTCTCTCTCTCCTCTTCAAATGTCACGTCAATCACAGGTGCGGTCGCCGGGGGAAACCTCGCCCTCTCCTCCCAGGCGAGCAGGTCGTGCGTAGGTTTTCATTTTTGGCGGCCTTGTCCGTCCGCCCGTTAGCCCTCTCCTCCCTCCCCGGGCCAAAAAGCCCCCCCCCCCCTCAAAAAAAGCGCACCTGAGCCCACCACCCACAAACCCAGCCTCCGGGCAGGGGCTACTTCGAAACATCGGTCTGTGGTGGCCATGGCGATGGGGAGGTCAAAGTCACGGACGCGGACCCAGTGTTCTGCGACTGGCGTGGATGAGGTCACGGCCCCCGCCATAAAAAACACGCCGGATTTCACGCTGGTCTTCACCAAAGGGACCACCGGGGCTGGGGGGGGGGGGGGGGGTTACGCGGCTATCACAACAGCACTGGGAAATCAATACTGGATTAACCGTACAACTCAATGGCCTCATTGATGCCCCAAACCAATACCCACCCCCCCTTCCCACCGCCCCCCTCCCTCCCCAGGGGCTCTGAAATATAGCTGCCCACCGTGTCCGAGAATGTGACCCCCCCCTCTCTCTCTCTCCCTCTCTCTCACCCCCTGCCCCTCGGCCCTCCCTCCCGTACCGGTCGATGGGAGGTGCTTAGGCCGCGGCGTTCCGTTCGATTTCGCGTTTGACATACGCCGCCGCTGATTTTTTTTTTTTTTACAGCCGCGCGTTTACAACACCAATCAAGCCAGGTACATTACTTAACAACAGCCCTTCCCATAAAACGGGGAGAGGCGCGGCTCGTAACGCTCCCCGTAATTCTGCCCAGTAAGGGAGGCGTGCCAGATGGCCGGTGACTCCTGACAGCGTCCAAACTGCCTGGAATAGAGAAATGCATTCTGGGAAAGGACACGCCGTTTTCACGCGGCGCGATCAACCGGCGCTCCGTTAGCCCGACGCTAGCTGGCTCTAACGCCCGGCCGGAAACCGCCGCGTCACTTGGCGCACGCAGCGCCGCAGTCAGCAGAGCGAAGGCCTCGGAGAGCATCGATGGCGTACCGCTATCGTTCCTCCGCACACAGAGTCGATTGCAGAGCGGTATTGAGAGAGGAGGGGAGCGAGCACGCCCCGCGCGGGCCGGCCCGAACCAGCCCCGGTCGCCAAACGGGCGGCGCGTCCGACGGAACGCGTTTCCCAGAGTTCAGCAGTCCGTCGCAGAGCCCCCACCCCCCCACCCCCCCCGGGTGCACTTCAAAGCGCGAAATCCGCTCAGCGTGCGGGGGCCGCCACGATCGAACGATCGCCGTGACAACACTATGTATCTCCCCCCCCCCCCCCCCTTCTCTGCTGACGCGGGCCGTATCGATCTGTTGCGCTGTGGGTTCCAGCCCCCCCCTTTAAAAAAACAACAGGCCGGCCGCGTGGTGGGGGGGGCGGGGGAGGGGCGCAGCTGAGTTATGTTTTTAATCCTCTTTTAACCATGTACAGATGGATTACAGGAGCCAAACAGGGGAAGGGATGAGGGGAGCTCGGCCCCCCGAGTGAGTCTGCTGGATGGGGGGGCCGGGGAGGGGGGGGGTGGGGGGGCAGTGAGAGGGAGGGGGGGCGGGCTGCTCCGGTTTCCAGGGCTCTATTAAGTATTCAGAGCATTTTGAGTGGGAAAGGTAAACTCGGGGGCGATCAATTAGGGCCGGGCTGCGTGGGGCAGGTCCGGTTCCCCTGTCTCCATCAGAGCGGGGTGTTATTCCATGACTCCGGGCACAAGGCCATGGGAGAGAGGGAAACAGATGACGAGAGAGAGAGAGAGGAAAATATAGAGCAAGAAAGAGAGAAAGAGAGGGGGAGAGAGAGAGGCAAAGAGAGGGAGGGAGAGAAAGAGAGAGAAGAGAGATACAGAAAAACAGAGAGAGAGCGAGAGAGAGAGAGAGAGGGAACAGCACACAGTGACAGATGTGCCCCGGGACGCCTGTGTGACAAGCGGCAGGTGAGCGAGCCATTTTTATGTGCGCTTTCCCTAGCGCTCGTAATCCTGCACAGGCCCTGCAGCGTGCCCCCCTCCCCCCCCGCTGCCTGCCCCCCTCCGCGGCACCCACCCCCGCCCCCCAAAACCCCTCGCCCCCCCGTCCGCGGCACCTTGAGCTGACTGGAAAATTGGTGCTGTTTTCCCGCACCCCCCCCCCCATCACCCCCCCTCTCTCCACGCGCACCGCTGACACTAATTCTCCAGCAGGACGAGGCAGGACGCCGGCAGCGGGCTGAGGCTGGAGAGCCTGTGATTTTATCTGCCCGGCTCTGACAGAGTAATCCCCGGCTGCAAATCAGCTCTTCCTTTAAGGGCGTCTCAGTCATTAGATCCCCCCCCCCGACAGGCGACGGGCGACGGGCGACGGGCGGGGGGGGGAGGGAAGACGTTCCGGGGCCCCCGTCCCAGAGCTTCGGGCTCCCAGAAGCCCATTTGCACTCTTAGACGGGCTCCTTTTGTTCTAGACAACCGTCGCCGTCTCCACGGAGACGAGCCGTCGCGAATAATGGCATAAAGACGTGCCGAGAGGTTTTTTTTTCCTTTTTTTTTAACAATAAGGAGCGCGGAATAAATTGACGGACTGAAACCGTCGGACGTTTCGCGACAAAACGGGCACGGTGGTACTGGGATGGTAACCTTCTGAAGACATCAGTTTGAGGGGGAAAAAAAACAGAAAAGTAAAGCAGCCTTAGTGTGAATATGCTCACTGAGAGAAAATGAAAACAGCTTGCAGCTGGGCGAGGTGTGCTAGGCCTGCGGGGGGGTGTGGACTCGGCATGGAGACCCGGCCCTTTTCCTGTTGCCTCCTGATGGATGCGATCGGAGGGTGAGCGGCCCTAATGCGGCCCCCGTCCCGCCGCCGCGCCGGGCCCCCGGGGGCCGGAGTGACAGACAGACACGGATCCTCACTCTCCGGCACTCTCGCCGCTCCCGGCTCCGCCGGTTTTTACCGACTCGGTGACCTTTCGAGAGCTCTCCGGGGAGGCCCCCGCGGCGTGTAGTACAAGCCAGGGGGTGGCGCGGTGCGGATGGGGGTGGGGGGTGCGGGGTAGGGGGGCTGGACGGAGTGAAAAGATGCCCGGCGTGATGGGTAAGAGCGCCCCCCCCCACTGCCTCCCCTGCAAAGCCCAACAGGAGCACTCCTGAAAAAAATCCAATTTTCAATTTACAGCCAAGTGAGAAATACTCCAGGCCTCCGGAGGCCACAGTCATTACCCTCAGCCTCCACGCTTGTGTGTGTGTGTGTGTGTGTGTGTGTGTGTGTGTGGGGGGGGGTGTGTGTGTGTGTGTGTGTGTGTGTGGGGGAGGGGGTGTGTGTGTGTGTGTGTGTGTGTGTGTGGGGGAGGGGGTGTGTGTGTGTGTGTGTGTGTGTGTGTGTGTGGGGGGGAGGGTGTGTGTGTGTGTGTGTGTGTGTGTGTGTGTGGGAGGGGTGAGGGGGGGGGGGGGGGTGGTGTTGAGAACTGTAACAGCGATCATTATGGGAAGAGGAGCTCCGAAGCCCCCCCCCCCCCCCCCCCCCCCCCACTCGCTCCCATGCCAACAGGGCCAGTCAATGCCCCGGCTGTGCTTTGGGCAGAGTCAGGTTTCTGGCAGGTAAATTAGGACGGGGGATTCATGGAAATGTATCCGGGCCCCCTGGCACCGCGCCTGGGCCCCAGGAACCCGACCGGGGGGCCGGCGGATCACAGGCGTGTCTGCCGGGGAGGGGCCCCGCACCGGGCCCCGGGCCCTCGGCGAAGCGCGCGGGCACGCAGCTTTCCCAGGAACCTGTTCCCGCGACGACCGAGGCGTGGCTCGCCGTCTTTTACGACCCCGCGCTGCGCAACTCACACAGCACAACCACTTTCAGAGAGGAGCTCAGTGGACAGCGCAGACTTATCTCAGTTTCACACAAACTTGCGTAGCATTTCCCCTGTCTCTATCATTGAATCAGATTCCTGTGGTCCTGTGATCACCTCCGGATTGAAAATTCAGTGAATAAACAGCATAAAAAATGTCTATTTTATGTAAAAAAAAAAAAAAAAGAAAAGCCATTAGAAGTATCCAAGTGCCATTTTCACATCAGTAAGGTACTTAAGGTAGTTCAGCATCTGTGTCATTGTACACAGCTTGTTTTCCACATTTTCATCAACACTGCCAATACCTCTGGACATAACAGTACTGTGTTACATTACTGCAGCAGTGTGTCTCTATGGGGAGGACTTACGTGTTGTGGAGCACACACCAGCCACAGTGCGGATCCCCGGAGCCCAGGCACTCGCTGCAGGTGGAGTACTGACCACAGGCCTCCACGGGAACCCGAGTGAGCTGGAGAGAGAGAGGAAGGGAGGAAGAGAGGAGGATGATGAGGAGGGACTCAGAGACCGTGACACCTCATTACGAGGCAGCGGAGGAGGCGGCGGCGAGAAACCCGTTTCCGCACGACGCCCCCGGCGGCAGGATGACCTCACGTTTTTTGGGCGTGTGAAAATGACCCTCGTCAGACCGTGCCAGCCGGGACTGCAGGAGGAACTGAGCCCTCAGACTCATCTGCAGCACAGCACAGCACAGCACAGCACAGCACAGGCTGAACTGCACGCGCTGAATGCTTAAGAGAACTCCCTGAGACTGGGTTTAAAAAATATATATATAAGCCTTTGACAACACACAGTGGAGGTGGAGGTGGGGGTGGGTGGGGGGGCGGAGGGGTTCAGGGGGGGGGTTACTGTGGAATGCGCACAAGGATTACTTTCATTCTTTTCAAACAAACAGCTTTTTGTATACACACTGTAGAACACCAATAGGCAGAATGGGATAAACTATTGTGGCTCTCCAGGATATAACTTGGCCACACTGGCCAAGACCGGATTCTTCAAGGCCATCCAGAGATAAGGACAGGGAAAGGAGCTGGATAATCTATCTGGAGCAAACCCCCTAGAGCTGTACCATCAAACACTAGGCGATTCAAACGCTGTGACGCTTTGTAGCCATTTGTCACAAGGCAGAATTTTCAGGTTACTGTGTTTTTCTGTTCACCTTTCCAACCTAAAAAAAAAAAAAAAACTAAATGGGAGAAGAATTTGAATGGCAGCATAAAAAAAGTGTGGACGTTTTGGAGTATAAAGGACAAACCCACATAAAACCACAGCGCGAGTCTTCTGTACTAAGTGAACCTTTAACAAAAATTTTAACATAATGCTAAAAAAAAATGACTGAAAGAATGCATTTTGATAAATGACTTGAGGGGTGAATTAGCTAACAGGGTGGTTAGTGTCAGCAGATCGTCGAGGCTGAAATGGAGATATCGTAAAACCTCCAGAGGCGAATACCGTGCGCTTCCACGGAAAATGGCATCGCAGTCCTTCCAGTTTCCATCAGGCTTTTGATTAATGAGCCGCCAGTCACTGACGACCGCTGTCACTCGTCCTGTTATTGACAGCAGAGAGCTGCAGGAAGTACATGCCAATTATGCCAGGCTGTCAGGCCCAGGAGACAGACAATGCTGTTGCCGTCCGCAACGCTAAGTTTGTGCGGGGGGGAAAAAAAAAAGGAAATGTTTCCAAAATTACAGCTAAAGTTCAAAGGGAGATTTTGATACTCAACTCAGCTCAAGAGCCAAGTTTCTCCCGGCTGGAAAGTAAGTCTGCATTTTCAAAACTTTCACTCCACTGCTATGATTTATGTACGAACATGAAGAATGAAGAGAGTATGTTTCCCTCATAAACTTCCCAGTTCATTCAGAAACCATTCACAGAGAAACATAATCCTTATGACTCATTATATGTTATCATTTTGTTTCACAGCAAACACTGCTATAAGCCTCCACATAACCTGGCTGGAAATTAATCTTAAAGACAGTATAAAAAATCCAAAATCAACACCGCAGATGCCTAGAATCCACTTCAGCTCTCGTAAAGGAAATAAAAAAGAAAAGGGGGACCAATGCAAACGTTTACGACACCAAACCTTCCTCTCTGAAACGCCTGTGCTGCATTTAAAATAACAGCATAATTTACTTCTGAAAATTGGCGAAGCCATTTTGGGTATAATGTTGACTATAATACTGAATATAAGCTTTTCGTCATCTTCGCTGTTTAAAGGCGCAATGGTGTCGTTTAGAAAGGAGATTTGAGGTTTTACACAGGAGAGAAAGAGCAGCATATAAAGGCAGTAATATCTCGCCTTGGTCTAGGTGAATATTTACCCCACAATTTCAGAATCGGCAATAATGCCACCTCTCACTCCCATATGTTTATCCTATTTATATGAGTATAGGAAATAATACCTTCTCTTCACTCCTAAATATTTATTCGCTTCTTTCCATATCAGGAGCAGTACCTTCCCCACATTCATATATGTTTACCCTGGTTATACAGACTGTGGCGATAACACCTTCTCTCCAAACCTGATTACGTTTCCTGTTTAGACCTGTATGACAGACTGCCTCTTCTTTACACTTGAATATCTTTCCTGAATATATGATCTCTATATGAAGATGCCCTGCATTTCACCCTGTAAATGTGCCTAGCCATTATCTGTATTCGGAATAACACTTTTTACTCCCTCAAGTATAAAATATGATTTGTTGCAATATCATACAATACGACCTTCTATCTACTGGCGATAAAAAGTATACGTCAAATCTAAATCTGTTTCAGGACCAATACATTCTCTTCATTCCAGTAGGTACTGTTCAATTCTGGTGTTATACATGCTAGTATATACCTAGTTTTTGCACATGCTATATCAGGAACAATGACAATCTATTCAGCTGTATATACAGTCAGCATATACCACTTATCTCTGTACCAGGAATAACTTTTCCTCAACTCCTGAATATTTTACACGCTGTCCCTCTGCCAGGAATAGCACCAGCTATTTACTAACGAAGATTAATGTTGTTTACGTCTGTTTAAAGATGGAACCCCCTCTCCGGTGCGTTAAAAAAAAGGGAAATAAGAACAGATCCCGCAACGTTTCCGTATCAGCGGAGGAGAGACGGGGAGATTTTGGAGAGAGAGAGAGAAATGAGACCGGTTACGGTATCGCTACTCCTCTGCTCACCCGTTATTCTTTTGATAGAAAAACGTTTTTCTCCGTGAGTGCGCTCTGGAAGAGGGCACCGGCGTGGGACCTATCCGAGGAAAAAGGCCATTTCCCCTAAAAAGGGAGGGAAGGGGGGTGGGGGGCGGGGGGAGGGGGGCGCTGGCAGGATTTTGAGGCCTGATGGTTATCCCGGGTCCCGGTAGATTCGTAAAGCTCTAAATCGCACGCTGGCTGTGCCGTATTTACCAGAGTCTATTTCACACCGATGAAGTGTAAAATTATAAACCGTTCCAGGTATTCTTACAGCGAGCCCTGCGTTTTCTCTTCACTCGCTCCACCAATCAATGGCGAAAAAAAAGAATTTAATGCTCATGATGCATATTAAACAGATAAGAGTGCTGTAAGCTTGTTTTTATGCTGCTGTTATAGGGACTTAGACACGCTCAGGAAATTCAATTTTCGACACCAGACACCTTTTTTTCTATTAGGAGATGGAGAAGAGATTTACAGTGGTTTCTCCTGTTTCTTCAAGCTCACTCTGTGCTATGTTATCAGAGATTAGAGGAAGAAAACTACTATAAGAAGCAAAGGTTATGAGAGAAAGCAATTATTACAGATGCAACAGATGTGGAAGTCCCAACCCACCTACTGTACCTGACAGACACTGAAAGCACAGTTATAACAGCAAATGATGATGAGGATGATGACAGCGAGGATGACAATGGAAACTATCATGGTAATAATAATAATAATAATACATTTGGCATCCAACATGGGGCTCACCCTAATTTCATAACACATTCATGCACACACCCCACTGCCGACTTCTGATTTGGGATAGTGCAAACATCTGCGCTTCTACTCTGAAACATGTGATGTTGCCAGCTGCTTCTTTTCACACCGCAGACCACAGCTAATAGTGCAGATCTTCCATAAGCGGCTTTATCATGCAATCCACGGTCGCCCGATCAACATACGGGGGTCACTGAGGAGCGATGAAACTGACTGAACCCTCCCATACCCTGGGTGATGCCATCGTCAAACGGAGCTACTTGCCACATTGGGCACTGGCATTCATTCTGGATTCAATCCCAGAACATGGGGCTTGTCCCTGTACCACAGCTTGGCGCCTTAACCGAACTGATTCCATCTCTTTCTCTCTCTCTCTCCCTCTCTCTCTCTGTCTCTCTCTGTCTCTCTCTCTCGCTCCCTCTCTCTCTGTCTCTCTCTCTCTCTCCCTCTCTCTCTCCTCCGTCTATCTCCACCCCGCCAATCCCGCCGCAGCGCCCCAAACGCGGACAGAGATTTATGACGAGAAGCGCGATCCGCCGAGCTCGTCGTTATTTCGCCGCTCCTCGGGCGTAATTAAGGACGACCGGGGGCCGCCGAGTTCCACCCGCAGCCAGACGATCCCCTCCGACCGGGGAGGGGAGGGGGGAGGACCAGCGCCCCTCCCTGCCTCCCACAACCCAAACCCTGGAGCGCAAAAGGTTTTCTTTTCACGGAGTTGTTCATTAGTTTGGCGATAAACAGCAACTAGCATCATTACGGAGTTTTTCTACGGAGCTCTGGAGCTGGGAAACGGAGGGTGGGGTGGGAAGGGAGGGTGGGGGGGGGGCGGCTGAAAGCATAACGCCTCTTTTTTGGGGGGCCTTTGGTGGAGAGTGAGGGAGGCCTTCACTTCCGTTTGTCTTTTTCACTTTCATTTCCTCCCTTGCCCCCCACTTTACGTGCCGGACCCTCTAAGAGCCAACCAGCTGCTGTACGGGGCCCGGGGGCTGGAGCTGGGCTCAGGATGAGAGGAGGAAGTGATGTCATAGTTCAGAACCGTGGCCGCTGTCCAAAAACACGCCACTCTCAGCACCAGACAGCTGTGGTCTAAGTGAAGGGCTAACCTCAGCTCCCTACGTGCCCCCCCCCCCCCTCCAAAACCAACCACAGCCCTTACCTCCATCACCTTTAATCCCACTGGCTGACAATCCTCCAATAGGCTCAGGGGCATGCAGTTGCTAAGCGCCGCAGTAAACATGTTCTGACACACACATGCACACTGCCAATGCTAGGGATTAGCATCTGCAGTCCTGTCGGCATTAGAATGATCAATACTATATTTGTACAGATAGCAGCGCTGTGGAAAAATGGCAAAGAGGAACAGAGAGAGGAGACTAGTCTGCATCTGTATTTGGGGAGTCTGAACTGAACAACAATAAGCCTTCAATAAAGGCCTTGACATATACAAACTAGCCATTATCATATCCATATCGTTATGTTAATGAATACGACTACAACCCCCCCACACACACACACATAAATATACATAGTTTTTATTTATTATGCAGGTCATAAAAACATATCTTCTGCCCTGTCTGAAGGCCTGTCATATTTGCTTGACAATGACAAATAACCATATAAGCAGACCAATATTTTCCCATAATCTCTCTTTTACAGAAAAAGGCTGAAGGCGGAGCAATCCTGGGATCTGAACTTTAATAAATCTGCAATCTCGTAATCTAATCACTTTCATATCCAGGCAATAAAATGGCAATGCCACCCCACGGGGGCCCAAATGGGTGCGCTGACACATTTGACCACGGGCCTCTTCGCCGCGGGGCGCGGGGCGGAGGGCGGGGAGTGGGGGGGACGCGAGAGGTCGCGGAAGCAGAGGCATCGGCAAACGCGTTCCCCCCATTGGAGAAGGCGGGGAAAACATTGGCCGGTGGAAAGGGGATCTTTTTTTTTTTTTTTTTTTCCTCCACTCAATTTTATACATCTGTTGTGAGGCCCGGGGCTTGGTGCTGTAAGTGAATTTTACAGAGCTTGGACAGAGTGGGGGGTTCACGGGGATGAGCAGAGGCTCCGCTAGGCCCCGCTAGACCCTGCCAGACCCCCGGGGGTGGGGGGGGAGGGAGGGGGGGGGGGGGGCGGACGCAGATGGAAAATGCAATTATGTCTCCCGCGAACCCCGGACACACTCTCCCGCTAACTGGATTTGCATTCTGTCTCCGATGTCGGGTTGTGAAAGGCACAAACATATCAGAGCTAATTCTGTCCGAGCCGGTTCAGCCTCCCCCTGAAGGCACTCGCTGGTAAATACGCACAGGAGGAGTAAGAGAGGCGCGTGTGTAACACGGACACACGATTCCACCAACATGTGGGTCACGGTGTTTCCTTTTTACTTCGGTGAGAGAAGAAACATTTTTGCAAACTGGATTTCACTGTCCTTGAAGTTTTGCACGATTTGGTGTGTGTGTGTGTGTGTGTGTGTGTGTATTTGCGCGCGCGTGTATGTGGCGTGTGTGCGTATGTAATCGCAAAACTAGGCTCAAAAGTATCCGTATTG
The DNA here is from genome assembly GCF_013347855.1 of Anguilla anguilla. NCBI lineage: Eukaryota > Metazoa > Chordata > Actinopteri > Anguilliformes > Anguillidae > Anguilla > Anguilla anguilla. Next base: position 8,330,721 of record NC_049207.1, read on the forward strand.
TTTTGCTTTTTTTTCTTGTTAAAATAAAATACCCTACAGCAAGAAGTGGGGCACTGTAATAACCTAATAAAATCACTTCATAAACTCTATGTCACACATGGGGATTATATAAAGAAGTGCCCCAATGATTGTCATGAAACACATGCTTATAATTGAAATCAAAGGTCGTCTTTATTAAATATTTTTTGATGAGATTGCAGATGTGACTTCCCCTGAATATGCCATGCTAGATTTCCCTCGGGGCCAAATAGAAATTAAAAGCATTTGACTTTGAGCTATTTTACAGTACAGTACACAGTCTTAATAATTTAGGTACCTTCAGTTCCTAGAGTGAACATTAGTTCTGATGGGGGGGGGGGGGGGGGATCTTAGAAATTTGAAAAAGAGAAATGTGAAAAGAGATTTGCAAGATTCAAAAACATGACCTGGGAGCCTGAGGCAGCAATGCTGTGTGGTATTCTGTGACGCAAATTATATATTTTCTGATACTGTTATATGAAAATGCATATATTTTATATAACTGTATAACAATGTTTAACAATGTTGTTCTGCTACACACTATATTAGAGAATATGACTGTATACGGTTTTACATACACACAACACACACTAAAACACATACTTTGTGCTTTTATATATGAGCATCTTTGCTAAACTATTGTACAGCCATAAATAGTCAAGTGTCCATTGGATGGAATTGAACCAATGGAATTGCTGTGACATCCAGCTGTAGGGAGGCGGAGCCTCTCCACTGACAACCTCTCGGAACTTCACCTAACTACTGTCAGTCTGCGTCCGCATCTGCAGCAATTAGCACTCGGCATTAATGCAATGTTTCCTGAAGTCAATAGGACCTGTCAAGTAACTCCAGTGAAATTATTTGATTGCACGTGATGCAGTCACTCAGGAGTCCGATACTGTGTCCGAGTCAAACAGTCGCATCTCCCCCTGACCTTAATTTTGAAAGAGAATGACCCTGGCAGCCTCAATGCCTGTTCTCTCATTCTGTGGATGTCAAAGTCACTTAGGTCAGACTGGAGAACAGAAAGATAAAACAAGAGCCAATAACAATTCCTCACTTTCCCCTTCCAAAATCGGAGCAAGAAATGTCTCTAGCAGGCAGGTATCAGATCTGCACTGTCAGACAGACAGGCGGACAGGCACAACAGGAAGTGAGGACATATCAGAGGCCAAACGGGGGATGCTATACACCACAGCTGCACTGTCAGACAGACAGGCGGACAGGCACAACAGGAAGTGAGTAGATATCAGAGGCCAATCGGGGGATGCTATACACCACAGCTGCGCTGGCAGACAGACAGACAGGCAGACAGGCACAACAGGAAGTGAGTAGATATCAGAGGCCAATCAGGGGGTGCTTTACACCACAGCTGCCCCTTCGTAAGAAACATATTTGGAAAGGAGCTGTGCCGACAAGTCGTTGTTGGGTACCATAACAAGAACCCCACGGAGACAACAATATCTACCAGTTTAGGGATATTCACAGAAATTCAGAGATACTCCCAAGAACTGAAATCAGCCCAAAAACACAGCATAAAAAAATATTTCTGCTGAAAACTCATCACAGTATCATAGATAGTGTATTATTACAGCATATCCTGAGAAAAACACCCCGTAACTTCCTATTTTATCATATTTTTGGCAAGTTATAACTAAACACAGCGCTACTCAGCAGGCAATTACCATGCAAAAAAAATAGCCTACCGTTTCAAAATACCCCTTTCCCACACTGCCGCTATTCAAAACCATTATTTCAGAGTTATTACAGCAGCGGAGAGTCATAAAGCCTTTTTAAAATGCCTCAGCGCTAGATGAAAAGGCGCCGGGGTATAGACGCTTGTGAGCAGGGCGTTCTCCGTCGACGGGGGAAACGTACAGACTATCATCTTTCACATCAAACCGTGTTACCGTACAGAACGTTAAAACGTCGTTTCGGTTTCCCGACCGGATTCCTCCTTTTTAAAAACGGTAGGGCAGGGCACGTGCTGTTGAGCAACACCGTGTCTGTGCGCAGTGGCGATAGTATCGGCAGTCTGTACTCCCTCACCCAAACAAACCCGTCAAGACGGCGACTGATTGCACACAGCGCTGTGCGCTCACAGAATAAACTCATGCATGCCGGTAAACGCCATCATTTGCATGACATTATTTTTTAGCAGGAACTGTTTTACACTCATTTAAATAAAAAAAATGTGTGCTTAGCTTATCTTCCAATTAGGGTCCGGCAATGTTGTGATTTTTTTTTCAATATCAATATCCATCCATTATCTGACCCGCTTATTCCTGGTCAGGACCACGGTGGGTGCTAGAGCCAACCCACGGTCTACCTGTGTTCATTTTAAATCCACCTGTAGACCTTAGATTGCAGAATAAACATCAGGGAGCTTGGAAGGTCTCACAAATTAAAGAGCGGATCAGTTCAGTCATGCTGACATAAAGACCAAGAAACTGCCCGAGGAACTTTGAGACAAAGTTGTTAGGAGGCAAAAAGCTGGGGAAGGTTATTAAAAAACAGGCAAAGCTTTGAGCCTTCCTAGGTGCACTGGCTGGATGAAAGCCACTTTAGACTTCTGATTAAGTCACGCCTGGAGTTCGTCAACAAGCCAGGCAACAGATCCTCAGACCATTTGGAAGAATATTTTCTGGTCTGATGAGAATGAAGTCGAGCTCTCGCACCTCAAAACAGAGCACTTTTTTTTGCTTGGCACAAACCAAACACGCCCAGGTAACAGCATCCCCACCATCAGGCACGGTGGTGCCAGCGCCATGCTACGAGGTCGCTTTTCAGCCGGAGGGGCATGAAGATTGTTGCTGTCAAGAGCAAGATAAATGAAGACAAATACAGGTAAATCACCGAGAACCCGTTTCAGTCCACAAACGATCGGCATGGAGGGCGAAGATTCATGTTCCAACAGGACAATCACCCAGAGCACACTGCAGAACTACAAAAGGGCTTTAAAAAAAACAAAAAGGTCACTTTTCTGGAATGGCCCAGCCGAAGCCCAGATATAAAACCCATTGAAAATCTGCGGCATGGCCTAAAAATGGCTGTCTAGCTCTCCATGTAACCTGACAGATTTAGAGCAAATGTGCACGGAGGAAAGGGCAAAAATGCTAAAATCTGAATGTGCAACGGTCACACAGACATAACTGAGAAGACTCAGAGATGTAATTGATGCCAAAGGCATATCTACTAAGAATTGACTCTGGGGGGGGGGGGGGGGGGGGGGGGGGTAATACTACTGGAAAATGAGAAATGGAAGTCTTTAGTCTCAAATCTACATTGTTAATAAAAATCGTAAATGTGTTGAGTATATTGTGTCGGTGAAGGAAGGATTTCATTTTCACTGCATTAAAATTTCAAGGTTTAACAAAAGGACAAAATATGAAAAACTAGCACTATGAATGTTTATTGAAACAGAAATAACAGGACATATACAAAGCTATGGTTGATGTTCTGTGTGTAACCTCCACAGAGACAGCTCATCATACGAATAGGAACAAGGCAATGCAGAGTTGTTTTATGGTTTTGACTGAAATACAAATTTGGTGAGACAGTTACTCCATAACTAAATAAAAAATAAAACATATAAAGCAGCCATGTCCCACGGAATCTGCTGAAAAGAATAAATGTTGACTTTGACCTGTTGAAAAAACAACAAATAAACATACAAAGCTTCATCATATGCAAAGATAGAATTGCATATAATTTAGTGTCTAAATCTGAAGTTAATGCACTAGACTTTAACCATTATAGAATCAGTTTTTTGGTGGCTATTTGGCTCATCCACTGCTTCACACTGCTGCTCTGACCACTGCTCCACACTGCTGCTCTGACCACTGCTCCATACTGCTGCTCTGACCACTGCTCCACACTGCTGCTCCGGTCCCTGATCACTGCTCCACACCACTGAACCGCCACATTATTGCCAACACAGTGTGTTAGCTCCCCCCCCCCCCTCTTCCACATCAATAATCTCCGCTCTGATCACACATCGCTGCCCTCTCCTCTTAAAAAGACATATTTATCCCATTTTTAAACGATGTGCAAGTAGCCAGAGTCAATTAGCGGCATAATCAGGAGGATTAATCAGTGGGCACGGAGACAGGGAGCTCACTCGCGCGCCTGCTCCGCCCCAGCTCATAAACGAAACCTTTTCGGATCACTGCGGTGAGCGTCGCAGAGTGGACGCGACCGACTCCCAGCTGTATTCGTCAGTTCTGTCCGTGATTATATCTGGCATATTCTCTCAGTGCGCTTTTTCAAAGGGACTCTGTGATGTTAATGCATTCAGCTGTGGGACTGTAGCTTTAGGAGCTAGCTCCCAAATCACACAGTGTCCCCTTTCTCCAAAACACTCCTTCTGTCAGAGACAGGGGGGGGGGGGGGGGGGGCTGAGGAGCGCTTAAAAGCAGAGAATACCAACCGGGGAAACTTCAGAGCGAGCTGTGAGGAAATAAAGACACAGATGTGTGTGTGTGTGTGCGTGTGTGCGTGTGTGTGTGTGATGTGTGTCTGTACCTCTCTACACTGACACCGTGACAGACATAAACAGGCCCAGGACCCAGCGAGCTTCCACCCCAATATCAGCAGGGTACTGCTTGTACCGGGCTTCTAGAACAATCTGTCCTCTCTGGGAAACCAAAACCAGCATCATTTCCTACGCCCCAAACACCGCCCGCCCCCCCACCCCCCACCATTCCCCACCCAATACTGAAAGCACAGAAGTCTAATGACTCCCAGGCCAGCCTGTCCGCTCTAATGACAACAGCATGGCCCCCACGCACCCCCATGGTCCCAACCCCGGACCGGAGCAGCGGGACGCTCTGCGGTATCGATCAAGTGTTCCCACTTCCTGCTTCGGCTTCCTGAAGCCCACACTGTCTCTCTCAGGCCTCGCCCCAGCAGGGTACTCACGGTTGTCAATATACTGTTCTTGTGTGTGCGTGCGTGTGTGTGTGTGCGTGTGTGTGTGTGTGTGTGTGTGTGTGTGTGTATGCATGTGTGCGTGTGTCCATATTGGATTCATGATAACAGTCACTTGTTTTAATGGCTAAAAATCAGCTGATGGCAGTTTTTTCACAAAAAAGTTGTACTTTTCATGTTTTCATGTTTTGGGAGTTCCCAGAAAAAAAGTATTTTCTAGCATGTGCCCACATGCTAATGCTGAAATCATAATACGAAAACAAGTTTAAAGTATTAAATGATAAAGATATAGATTAATCAAGCCAGTCAAACAGAACAAAATGGAATAATGGAATAGCTACAGCTAAGCTAACCTTAATATAAATCTCTTTGAGATAAAAAATAAATAAAAACACCAACAAAATAGCTATTCCTAATGCGCAGTCATCAAAATCGGTAATGGTTTCACGTAAAAGGGAAGATTAGGAAGGATATAAACGTCCTACGCAAACCAAAAAAAACAAAAAAACAACATGGCGCTTCTGGCAGTGATCAATGGTATCAGCCGATCTGCGATTACCGTGTGGCCGTCGGCTGCAGAGCAGGCTCAGCCTGTAGATGGAGGCGCTCGCAAAAAAAGAGAAAAGGGAAGTGATGGCGAGCTGTCTGCTTTTACCGAGCTAAAACGGGAGAATACACAAGATTCTAAATGAATTCTAAACTGAGTAGGAGTCATGCGCCAAATGTTAAAAGGGTATTTCGTTTAAAAAAAATAAAATAAAATAAAATAAAAAAGCTGTTGCTAAGTAATTCTGTTTTCAGAGTTTACTTCAGTGCAAGTGCTGAAAAACAAAGCTCTTCTCAAAACTGCCATTCAGTGAGACTCCAGGTTCAGTAGATCACTCGAATGTGGGAGTTGAGAAAAACAGTTGGAATTGTTTAAGAGCTATTCTTTTCCTCAAAAATCAAAAATGGCTCTCAGGGTTAATTGGACTGATTATGAGCACGTCACATACAGTCTGAGAACACATGCATGCATACAGTATCTGTCTATTGTTTTACCATCAACCCACTCTTGTCTTAGTGTGCTTCCCTGTATTGTGTACATCCATACACTCTTAGGCTGGCACGGTGTACAAGTTCACTGAAATGGTAGGAGACAAGCAATCATTTCCCAATCTCCCATCAATTCTAATTATTTGAATCAACCCGGCAGTACGAGATTCCCCTCTTACGTGTGAGGTGAATTTGGACAGGCACTGTGCTCTGTACCCGCAAATGAGACTTTTGCGCTGCGAAAAATAAGCCTGTTTTCTCTGGGCGTGGCCTACTACGGAAGACCTCCCAGGACACTTAGAGAAAACAGATAGCGGCGCTCTAACTAGGCTAATAGGCTAATTAGGGGGGAGACAATGCGCCACCACTGTGGATTCCTGCCGCGTATCTGCTCCTCCAAGAAAAACGTCCGAATTTCCCGGAGCCGAATGAATTTTGTATTGGTCTGGGATTTGGGGCACCAGCGGCCATATTATTATGTTTCAAGTACCGAACGCAAGTTGAATTGATTGGACGCTTTCAACCCGAGGCCGTTAGAAGTTCAGTTAAAAGCTACCGGGCGCCATGCCCCAGCGGTGCCGTAGCTCAGACTGAGCATCCGCGCATTTTTGCACATAAAAAATCCGCCCTGTTCACGTGCCCGCGAACACGGAGACCAACAGGACGCGAGCGCCCGCCGCCACCAGACCGGCCTTCCAGTCTGCGGACGCTTTGTTGTGCCCCGAACTGCGGCTGACAGTTTCGACGTCCTCCAGTTGGTCTTCGTTAAAAAAGACGAGACTGGAGAGATACCGACGGCCTGTCACAGCGCACACGCTCGATGACAGCCTAGTGTCCACATTCGCAGGCGAAAGGAGGCCTCAACGTTTCTTTTTTTTAACGCTCCCCTCGGCTTTTGATACGAAGCGGCCGATCGGACATCGCAGCCCCCCGCTGTCTGTTTGCTGAAGGAGGGCCCAAGACAAGCGTGCGCTTCACGCCGCAGTCAACAAGTTCTCGCAGGCGTGTGGGGGGGGGGGGAGGGGGGGAACACGCTTCGCGCGCAGCTCGACAGGCAAGCCGCCAAGCGCCTGACGGACCAGCAGGGGGCGTCGGTGCGCGGCGAGGCGGCATCATCCTCGGCCGACTGAAACATCCCCTCCCCCCGAAAGACGCTAATGCCAGTTATGCATCGGCTCGGTCCAGATTCCATACCCATGCACCGGAACAGGACGAGCAGCCCAGCCTCAGCAATTCTCACATAAAATACAGTTTAAAAATAAAAAACAACAACAGACAAAATCACACTTTCCAATACATACACAAAAATAAGCCTAAGGATAGCCTAAGCTAAGCATGAACTAGCTTCATCTTCATCTTCATCTTGAGCAGCCTTGAGTCGCCTGGCGCTCCTCAACAGAGGACAGCGAAGGGTAATATGAAGAGCAGGGAGGTCACCGATACTGGCTCCAGTGTGCTCTGGTGCTGGACGGAGACAGCGGGGCTTGAACCAGACATCCTCACGGCACATCAAAAGCACCTTTAGCACCCTTAACTGCTCCTCTGTAGTCCTGCCATCAGGCAGAAGGTACAGCGTCATCTCAACTGCAGCAACTGAGCTGTTCACCGAATCAATGTCTCTGTATATTTATACCAAAACCCGGTACATTTCTCTACCAAAACCCCTGTACGGTTCTCTACCATAACGCTGTACAGTTCTCTACCATAACCCTGTACAGTTCTCTACCAAAACCCGGTACGCTTCTCTACCATAACCCTGTAGAGCTCTCCACCAGTAAACGTGGTATAAGATTGCTCTGTCGCCATACATTTCCTCTGCGTTCTGCATAAGCTGCTGGAGATACATCTTCGCTGAGGACCAAAACAACCCCAGCCCTCGTTCGTAAGGGCAGCTAACCTGTTTTTTTTTTCCTCCACTGTTTCCATCGTGTGTATACTGAGAGAGCAGGGACGTGCTGCTCCTGAGCCCGTGGCTGCTGTCTGCCGCCCGCACGCGTAATTCGGGAGCAGAGGGACGGGGTGGAGACGCGCCCGACGCCATGTCCGGACGTGAGGTCAGCGCCCCCGCCTCTTTCAGGCCGCCAGCTGTCCGACGGCGTCCGCGTTTGGGGGGGGTGGGGGGGTTGGGGGGCGTTTAATCCAACCCCCAGCCTCCCCTTCATAAATAACAACAGAGGAGGAAACAGGTAGAGGCTTAGCACTCGGCCCGCTGTACAGGAATAATGAAAAGCTAAATCGGCTTGGGCCCCCGACGCTAATCCCCCCCCCCCCCCCAGGCTGTCTCCCGCCATGATGTCATCATCTTTACTCCGTATATTCCGCTCTGATAAAAAAAGGAAAATTACAACAACAAAAAAAGAGAGGAAGTGCAGGAATCCATCCCGCTCCTACATCACTGTTCTCTCTGATTATCGCTTCGACGGGGCCAAATAAATTATCTGAAGAATGAGAGGGCAAACAGCGCATCGCACGCTCCCTCTCTCTCTCCCTCTCTCCCTCTCTCTCCCACACACACATGCACACACACACACACACACACACACACGCACACACACACACGCGCGCCGCCGCTGCCAAGGCAACTCGTCCTCAGGTGTTTTTAATTAACTGAGGAAAATAAGGGAAGGTACTGAGGCCTCGGGTCCGTGTGATGTAATGTCGCCCGCTGCCCTAATGACTCAGGCAATATTTCCAGTGCTTATCATCTGCAGCGAGACATTTATCACCAGAGAAACTGAATCAGGCCCAATATGTCCCCGTGCCTCCTGGCAGACTGAGGCTCTGCTCGTTTTTCGGAAAGAAAAAAAACAGTTGAAACAAGACGATGGCCATTTCACCAAATTTCATTTATCCCCTTCCCGAATGAGTGAAGAAGAGAAATGATGTCTTCGTGGAGGAGAGACAGCAGCAGTTCAGCAGGGCGCCTTTTCCCCGGGAAACTGAACTGAAGGGGAACGAGTACTGGGAACGCTGTTCCCAAAATAAATTAGCTGTCTTTACTGTCGCCATGATAATTCACACCACAGGTACTGTCGCTAATATCATTATTGTGACTTCAATATTACTGTTTTTTTTTTTTTTGTGTTTCTATGACTTATCCGCTTTGGATAAATGATGCCCATAGGGTGCAGCCATATTAGTTTATCCTGATGCTGAATCTGAAGGGAGAGCAGAAGCCTTTGTAGCAATGTATGTAAGCATGTCTGGTATTCTGGTTTGCGTGTCATTAAAGAGACGTACAAAAAATCACATTCCCTCGATTCAGCCATTAAAAGTAATTACTTCCCCATTGTCTACTATCAAGCTGGTGGAGAGTTTTAGGATAAATGGCAAGTTAGAGTACCCTATAATAATAATAAATAGAATAATCCACGCAGTACGCTGTGAAGCTCTTAGGATAATATGCCGCATGCTGCATGTGTAGTATGCTGTAATGATACTGGCTAGCATTTATGCTGCAGGGGATCGTGAGAGAGCTGCGTTCACAAGCAGTGGCACATCAATGCAGGATTCAGCGTTTTTTTATGCAGAAAAAACTGCCAAAATGCAGGGGGAAAAAAAAACCATGCATTCTATAAATGCAGGTATTCTGAGGTCTGTTTTGAAGATTACAGTGGGCGATGAACTACAACAAAATAACTGCTCCTGCTTCCTTGGGTCAATCGTCTTTCTGGGTCTGATATTTGTGTTGTTTATTGATCATAATATTTACACAGCCATTGGTAACATTGTGGGGTTCAAAGAGAAAGAGCTTAATTTGAACAAAAAGTTAAAAAAAATGAGATGTCACGCTCTAGCTAGCTTGCTCAATATGAGTAAATTAAAACAAATCGCTTTCAGGTTTTTTCAAATATTAGTCTGTGTTCCAAAATTTTTTTTTGATCAGAACATCAAAATATTATTTGTGTCTTATTTCATCTCGCTGATTCTGCACTTTCATTCCGCTTTTGTTACAAGTGTCATAATTACATTATGAACAACATACATTTATTGTGTTATCATTGTGAGTTGGCACATTATGGCAAAAACAGTTATTTGTTATCGGAATGCAAGCGAATTTGAGTAAAACACAGATTTCGAAATGTCCTGCGTTCTAAAGCCACATCACTCCATGGGCTAGTGTGACCACTGACAAGAGAGACCTGTGGCCCATCAGACATGTGCTCACAACAGAGCACTACTCCCCACGATGGTAAACCAGCTTTTGTTTCTGGTGTAACATCGTTTAGATTAGACTTCTGCACACTTAAAACCATTGGATTAAAAACAGGCCTTTTTTTTGTTCCTAGAATTGTGTTCCATCCACTCTTCACAGTAATACCAGGGAATTATGCTTAACGTGTCACTCATTTTTAGCAACGGATGATAAAAACTTCGGAAAGTGACAGGAAATCACAGTTTCCGTGGTTAGATAGGCTATTTTATGCATGTAACCGATTCTTTCTGTGAGACTCATAATTTAGTATTTTAGATTTTAGACAGAGAAAGATAATTTTTTTTCTCTTTTAGTCCTCAGCTCTCCACACCATAAAAAAAATATTTCTAAATTCACAGTTCATATTATTCATTAATAATGCCGCAATGCATTTTGGGTAAGCGGCCAGGGCAGGACTTCGAGACTCAGGGTGGGGAGAATGAGGAGACTGGATGAAGCAGCTGAGAAATCCATTTTCTATCTGGACAGTGATGTAGAGCACACAGCGCAGAGATGCCCTGCTTTTCGGAAGATTGGCTGAGGGGATGGCAAGCTGTGTTTAAAAACAGCACGACACCTTCTCTTGTTTTTTCCTGACACGCTCTTCATCAACCCTCAGAGACCCCTGTTTACAGAGAGCGTGTGGAGAAGCCCAAGCCCACTGACATTTATACTGGACGCCTCTAAATCACGCGATTCCATCAGCCGCTCCCTCTCTCTCTCTCTCTCTCTGCACTGCGTCAGGGCCCCTCCCAATCTCCGCTCCTCTCCAGACTCGCTCACCGCCCGACACTCAGACTGACCCAGAGACAATGCGCTGCAACACAAATCTCTGTCTGTCTGTCTGTCTGTCTGTGTGCCTCCCTGCCTGTCTATCTGTCTGCCTGTCTATATGTCTGACTATCTGTTTGTCTGTCTGCCTGCCTGCCTGCCTGTTTGTCTGTCTGCCTGTCTGCCAGTCTGTCTGCCCGTCTATATGTCTGACTGTCTGTTTGTCTGTCTGCCTGCCTGCCTGCCTGCCTGTTTGTCTGTCTGCCTGCCTGCCTGCCTGTCTGTCTGCCTGCCTGTTTGTCTGTCTGCCTGTCTATATGTCTGACTGTCTGTTTGTCTGTCTGTCCGTCTGTCTCTCAAATTAAAAATCAAAGTGTTCCACTAGAATGACAAATACAGGCACTTATATGACCAAATCAGAGGTTACAAGAATTATAATACACCTACAGTATGTGAAAATAAACGCACAGACAAACACACACACACACATACGAATGAATAACGAATGCAACAAATGCTTTTTAGAGGGTATCTCTAAGCATTTCCTCTTAAAGTGCTACAACAGCATCAGCGTTTGTTATGTATACTTTTGTATGGCTGTGTTAAGAGTCTAAATAACACACAACCGAATGTATCGAAAGCGATCGCACTGCAAAGCGAAGCTGACTGCACTACGCAAGTGAGCAATGCACACACACTGTGCAGCCGGGCGGTCAGCGGCCATGCAGTAAAACAGTATACGCTGCATTATTCCATCCGTCTTGTGTGCTTTAACTTAAGGGCACTCCATTGATTTTACACACCGCTATGTCCTATATTAAGTTTATCACGTGCTGAAAAAAAAAAAGCCCCCAGGATACAAAATTGCCAACCTTAAGCTGTTTGGGCAATTTTTCCCCACATGCGGCGCTCATGTTGTTTTCCACAGTCGGCTCGCCCGTGGACGGTTCACATAAATCCTCCTGCTCCCGGCCACGGCTCAATAATATTCCCATCTCCTGCTTCTGTTCGGCGGGAACTCCGGGGCTCGACGTGCGAATCTTCTATCATCGCATCCTTCATCTCTCACAACCCTCTTAATGCTTCTCTCAGTGCCTCTATGTGTGTCAGGGAAAGACCAGCTAGTGAACCTGGACGCTAACTCGATTTCTGCTAATATTTTATTTTCACCACGTCGCCGTATGCGCCTGACCGTGCGGCATCATCTACAGCGAGGCAGTAAGCCGCTGAATAACCGAATCCCCGAGCGCCTATTAAAACAGCGAAACCGGCGAAACCCCGTTTAATGGCGGCTCCCCGTCACTCACGTTTCCACGCGAAATCGTGAGGCAATTTAATATGGGGACGCACTTAAGAGTCGGACCGCTTGTGGACGAGAGGCCGAGTATTTCGCCACGGCGAGGCGCCCGACGGGGAACGCGCGGAGTTCGGCGGCCTCTCTTCCGCGCTCCCCGTGACACAGGTGGCCCTCGTCTCGGGGCCCCGGCGCGGAGCGGCGTGAAATCGGCCCGCTATAAAAGGCTCTGCGCGCGGGCGCCTGCTGGACTTAACTCGTTCTGCGCTATGCCGCTCGGCTCATAGTGTTTACGGCACTGCTCGCCCCCAGCCCGGGCCCCCTGCAGGCCACGGCTTGCGCTGCAACGATAACACCGCAGTGATGCACTCTGCACGCTGCCCACTGCCTGGGAGTTTTACTGACCCAGAGCAGGGAGAGACAGGAGGTGATAGGGGGGGAGAGTGGAGGTGACAGGAGGGAGAGAGAGGAGGTAACAGGAGGGAGAGAGAGGAGGTAACAGGAGGGAGAGAGAGGAGGTGACAGGAGGGAGAGAGAGGAGGTAACAGGAGGGAGAGAGAGGAGGTGACAGGAGGGAGAGAGAGGAGGTAACAGGAGGGAGAGAGAGGAGGTGACAGGAGGGAGAGAGAGGAGGTAACAGGAGGGAGAGAGAGGAGGTGACAGGAGGGAGAGAGAGGAGGTAACAGGAGGGAGATGATACCGCTTTGTCATGAGGGGAGGGGAAATGATGGGGGCGGGGGGAGGAGGAACTCACCTGCGTCTCGGACATGACGTAGAGGAAGTTGTGGTCAGCGGAGAAGGCCATGTCTCGCAGAACCGGCCCGCTCTCCACCACCTGGACCGTCTCGTACTGCAAGGCACCGTGGGAAGGGCCGTCCACTCGGATCTGAGGAGACAGACAGATGGAAATGGGGGGTTAGGTGGCCATTTAAAAACGCTACGCTGTACAGCACAACACCTTCAGCTATTTCAACAGCTTACACCGGCACACATCGCCCATATAGACGTGACAGAACCTGCACATTGCAGGCTACGCAGTTTTCATTCACTTCCTGTATTTCAGTTCACAGTTAAAAATGAAACAATGACAACATGGAACATAAACAGTTATGTCGGCATGTTTTTCCTTGTTTTTTTATGATGTGATACCTGAATGGGTCATGAACCGCTCCCGTTGAAATATGTCTCATTATGACAAACCCTCCACAATGGCAGCTCTGTTACTCCCAGGCCATGAATGCACCAGTGACCCTTCTCTGTTTACTTTCTGCACTGAGGGTATCGCGTTCCACCGCACAAAGGCCTTTGAACTGATACAGCCTCTCGTTTAGTTTTTTTTTTGTTTTGTCTTTATTGTGCTTTTCGGATGGGGTTTCCCCCCCCCCCTCCGGAGGTTCTCCCCCTCTCCGAAACCCCACGTCCCACAGAGAGGTCCCACGGAGGGCCATGCCGATCCCCAAGCGGCCCCGCCGTGGCGCACACCTTCGCCGGGACCCCATTGTGGGGCCGGGGGGGACAAAGGGAGGAGAGAAAGCGGCTCCACGAGACCGGGCCTAATTCGGCCGCCGGGTTATCTAATCTCCCCGATCAGGTTAGCTGATTTGCGTGGTGTTGGGTTACGCGCCCCCCTCTTTCCCTGCCCCCCCCTCCCCCCCCCAGGTGCCCCGGCGGTGCCGGCTGTCGGCCGGATGAGATTAGCCGCGGGTGGCTGCGCACGGCGGAGGCCGGGCTCCGTAAACTTTGCGGCGAGGGGGCGGGGCTAATCCCCCAGTCGCTCCGGGGTGCGGGCGGACCGGTCGCCGCATTCTGCGGTGCGGTCGCGACCGCGCGGCTAAACAAATTACCCGCGGGCCAGGGAGACGCCACAGGGCTGTTCTGACGTAGCGAGGGGGAAGGGGGGGGGGGGGGGGGGGGCGAGTCCAGCGACTGACACCCGATCAGCCCTCAGGGGACGCTGCAACCATGAAAGCAGAGTGATCGCGGCACCAAACGGCGGCTAGAGGATCAGGTGCTCAACCCAAATTCTTCCTCCGACAGTTCACTGTCCCACCATCTGTACTACCATGACCTCGCCGTCCTCCTCTGGTTCTGGCCTTCAAGCCCTGTGGCTGTGAAAATGAAGACATTGTCACCCTCCCATTGGTTAAAAACTACAAATCCCATGTTCTCAGGTGCTAATGTGACATCATAATGACATCAGAACCAAAGCATGACAAATGCAGGGAAAGGTGGAAATTTAACATCCCGGAACAGTCTACTCATATTTAGTTACAAACACAGCAAACAGTGAATAGCCCTGGCACTTGAACCTCATCACACAAACATGTGTTTTAGGAATCCTCTAATTCTGGGTTAGAATATAATATTAATATTGTATGTCTTTTTTTTGGTGGGTGTACCTCTTTAAGGGATTATTGTATAGCATTATCATGACTAAGCTCTCAACAAGCGTATACTGCATATAATCTGCTTCATTTCGCTATTAATAAAGTGGATTACACATCTGAAATCCTAAATGGATTACAACTGTAATCTCTTGTATCATATTAATATACTAGAGTGAAATTCAGTGACCTTTAAATCCCCACAAAATCTTGATGATTTTTCAGAGATGCCGCTTCACATCTCGCCCGCTGGTGCGACTGCACGGGTGCGATACACTGTCAACATCTCTGTCACCTTCCACGTTTGCATATGGTATTGTCATCCAAAATATCAGACATATTTGTGTGCGCTCGCGCCGCGCGTGAAATACGGAGCGATACGCCTTCGCATCATCGGGGAATACACCGCTCCGCCGCAGTCAGCCGGCGCAGGTCACTCCTGATTGAAAACACAGCGGCTTTGCTGGCGTTACGAACCAGCCGCCTGACACGCGCGAACACCACTGCAGCCGGGGGAACGCAGCACGGCCACGAACACAGGCCCCCTAGTGGCCACAGGCGGAATGACAAAGCCTCACACGCTAAAGACAGTCAAGGTTATGGTAAGTGTGTCAGCTGGCCTGCCTGCAAACAATACCACAAAATAATTAAAAAGAATTATTGGCTTTGGGAAAAGGGGGAAAATATTGTTTTAGGGCTACACCAACTGGTAGGCGTCGTGACTGTGGACCTTTTAACAGCCTTTACTATTTTAAAAACTGCATTTAACTGAATATATTATAATAAAAAAGAAAAGTTCTTTCTCCAGATATTGTACGGACAATAAACCAAACAGCTATATTATCAGCTATATTTCTCAAACGTTTAATTTAAAAAATGAAATGGGCCTCTCAGGCATAACCTACTTACTTTACAATATAAAAGACTGGACTGTGTGTTCTGTGTTGCCATGCCATAATATTCTACAGTATGTTAGGTCCGCCTTTTATAGTTGTAGTAAACAGCCATAATCCTCACTTCACAATTCTTGGTGCACAGAGAATTTCTCGATTACGGCATCACAGAACAAGTTCACATCACACAAAACATGATACAGCACTGGGAATATTTCAGTAGTGTTCCTGTGTCATAAGCCCGTGCCTCTTAGCCATTCCCATGCACTGCCCTGCTGGGTCCCGCGGCAAACAGACGGTGCGATAAAGAAAGGCAGCCGTTGCAGTGTGAAAACCACAGGGTTTTTATTTTCCCTGCCCTCGTGCGCTGATTGTGGTAGGCCTTTTGCACACAGAAACCGTGCCACTTCCTCCGGCTCTGCGCGGACTCCATTTTGGCTCTGGTTACACGGGCCACTTAGAGCCGTCGGCTTCCAGAAGAAAGAAAAAAAAGCACCCGAGGGTAAACAATTTACAGAGGTGTCAAAGGCACGTTTTCCTTTTGTCAAACATAGAAAAGAATTCTGTCAATTAAGCGATTATTCCTTTGTTTGTAATTTAATGTAGCACAGCTTCTCATGTCTGAATATTTGAGTCAGTAAGGATCGTGTATTTCATAGATGAGATATGCTGGGAATCAGCTAAAAATAAGGCAGAATTAGTCCTGCCGCACCACGTGATAAGAAATGTGTTACAGTGCAGCGTCCCAGTGGATTCGTATTCAAGCTCAGTCATTTATAAGCCAATAAAGGTGTGATAGTCGGCCCAAAGGACGACAGCAAAGCGCATCTTTCCTTCCCGTGATGCAACAGGCTTCACCGGTTTTCCTCTGCCATCCTCCTCCCTCCCGCGCGCGGACGGCGCGCGCTAAGCTCCGTCTCGCCGTTTCTCCGCGCGCGGCCCCCGGCGGTGCGCAGCCGCCATTGTTCCCCGGCCGGGCCCACTGATTCTGAATCAGGCCCCGTCAGCGGCGGCGGCTTCAGACGAGCGCGCCGTTTTTACCGCTAGTCAGACGGCGGGCGCGCTCGGGCTAAGAGGGCGTTCGGCTCGCGGCCCGCCAAAGTCACAAACGCGCCGACGTGCTCTTTTCAAGATCGCCCGCACGGAGGCGTTCGATTCCGCTGAATGACTGCTGTATACTGGGTCCAAGGGGCCAGAGTTTTCCAGACACTGTGGTTAGGCGGGGGCTTTGTGAGGGTGGGGTGGGGGGGGGGGGGGTGGGGGTGGGTGGTGGTGGTGGTTTAATCAAAAGTCAGAGGGCACCCCCCACCGTCCAATTAAAAAACAGAAATCCTGACGCATGAGTCGATGGTGCTGCGGCAGAAAGCTCTCGGGCTTCGATAATGCTGTCAACCTGAGATGGTTGATTCTGTATCTCACTCAGCCGCAGTGAAGGTTATAACAGAGAGATAAGCTGTGTTGTACAGGGCTGTGGCAGATAGGAGATCACAGCACTATTTCCCATCTTTCATATCAAACAGTCCCGCCCCCCCCCTCCCCCCTCCCCCCTCGACACCCCTCCCTCTTGGCCCCCCCTCCCGGCAGGGGAAATGACAGAGACGTCCAGTCACCGACGGCGACGGAAAAAAATGTGAATCCGCACCGAAATGCGCCGCGATCCTCACAGTGTTGGACGGGGTTGGGGGAGGGGGAGAGGGGTGCAGGAGTGCCCAATCACACTGAGTGGAGGTCTGTGCGCCATGGCGCGTGGAATCCACCGCGCGTACGGAAATAACCGGACACACACCACTCCGCCACGGAGCCACAACACACACTCAACACACTGAAACGGACGCAGTCACATGGCACACACAGGAAGTGCACCACAGGAAGACCTGGTCCATAACTCAAACATACACTACTCAGTTATCTCCATAAGGTCACACATCTGTTGAATACACACACACATTACCCTGCCATTTAGACCTCTAAACTAACCACAATGCCACATTCCCAAGACTACTATTAAAATTCTGAAAGTAAAAAAGCTTGGTGATGCATAGGTATGGGGTATACCTCCAGTACAAAATACAACTGAATAGGACAATTATGAATAATTACTGAATAGTAATAAATGCGATTTTCATTTATTTCTAAAATAGACTGCTACTGGACAGTACTACACGTGGCTCGTATAATACCGCATAAAACAAAATATGCCTCATTCCTTTTTTAAAAAAAACAAAACAATATCAGCATCACCGAGCGCTGCGGCAGAACGGGGAAGCGCACCGGTGCCTCAGAGTGTGGCTGCAGCGCGCGCTCGCATCGCGAGTCACAGAGAGCAGAGCGACAGAGGCCAGCGCGCGCATCGTGAGTCACAGAGAGCAGAGCGACAGAGGCCAGCGCTCGCATCGTGAGTCACAGAAAGCAGAGCGACAGAGGCCAGCGCTCGCATCGTGAGTCACAGAGAGCAGAGCGACAGAGGCCAGCGCTCGCACCGTGAGTCACAGAGAGCAGAGCGACAGAGGCCAGCGCTCGCACCGTGAGTCACAGAGAGCAGAGCGACAGAGGCCAGCGCTCGCACCGTGAGTCACAGAGAGCAGAGCGACAGAGGCCAGCGCTCGCACCGTGAGTCACAGAGAGCAGAGCGACAGAGGCCAGCGCTCGCACCGTGAGTCACAGAGAGCAGAGCGACAGAGGCCAGCGCTCGCACCGTGAGTCACAGAGAGCAGAGCGACAGAGGCCAGCGCTCGCACCGTGAGTCACAGAGAGCAGAGCGACAGAGGCCAGCGCTCGCACCGTGAGTCACAGAGAGCAGAGCGACAGAGGCCAGCGCTCGCACCGTGAGTCACAGAGAGCAGAGCGACAGAGGCCAGCGCGCGCACCGCGAGTCACAGAGAGCAGAGCGACAGAGGCCAGCGCGCGCATTAGCGGTAATCAATGGGGGCGTAAAATGCGATATTCCCGGTTTGATATCCGCACCCCAGGGGAGAGTACGCCCGCGGCCGCGAAATTATTATTTTTTTTTTTTGATGCTCCGATATTGAACGGCGGTATTTAAGGAGAGACGACGACGACAGCGCGCGCAGGCGTACCAAGAAGTTCCCGCTAATCCCGCGAAGCGCCGGGATCCCTGATGCGGCGGATGAAAAAGGGCGCCTCACGCCATGAGAACGCCCGGGCGATGAGGTGAGGGGGGGGGGGGGGGGGCGGGATCGGGAGCAGCTTTCTGACGGAGCGCTGATCGATGGCGGGGATGAGCGCAGTATTCCCCCCGCTCTGCTCTCCGCGCGGACGCTGATCTTTATGCTTCTCACGGTTCCGCCGGCGGCTGCTCTATACGGCTGTGTGCGCCATGTCCTATAAAATCACAGAATGGACAAATCTTTCCAAATCTGCGCGCCAATGATGACCCGGAGGGTGACGGGGGTGAGCCCCTGACCGATACTCCGGCATCGTATTTGTGCTTTTGCACTTTATTATGCAATAAACTAGTGCAATGTATTTTTGTACAAGCCTCACTGCTTTTTAAACCACTGATCTGCTTTGTCTTGCGGTTTGCATTTTGGCCGACGCGCCTGTTTTGATATCATGAGACGGAGGCGCAAACTTTTCCAGTAACTAGGGGTGAAAGATGAACCGTGCCCATCAAGGTCAGAGACAGAAGTGGACGCAGTACATTCATTTGGAAGGACTGTCGGTTTGGCAGCACAGTGCCTGGATTAAAATGGCGTTACTCTAACTCTGTTCTCCTGACACCGCAGTCCCTGAGTAGGGTGATGACCCGTTCCACTGGGGTCCTCTTGCCAGAAATGGACCTGACTGGACAGCCCATGGGCCTCCAGCACACAGAGCGTACTGGCAGGGGGTGTTGGGGCGAGGGGGGGCGGGGGATTGGAGGGGGGGGGGTTGGAGTAATGAGCGGTGGATCTGAAAGAGCTGCGGCGCGTGGCCCGTACCGCGGAAAGGTTAACGCCATTCAGCTGCGCGGCGGCCGGGCCGCGGGACACAGCTGCGCAGACGACCGCCGCGGATCGCGGCCTCCGACGGGGGCCCGTCCGCCAGGTGCAGCATGGCCCCCCGCGAGCTCAGGCAGCTTACCGTCTCCCTGCCCCCCTCCCTCGATTGCTCGCTCGCTCGCTCGCTCGCTCCCGCGGGCTGCAGGGCGTGATTGACAGGCCTCCCCTCCTATCGCCCGCCCCGGAGTGGGAATACCTGAAAGGTGTGAGGCCACAGGGCCACTGGCTGACCTTTCGCGGCTGCCCCCCCCTTCCCTCCCTCCCGCCCCCCCCGGTCTCTCGCGCTCAGCAGCGGACCGCAGGGCTTCGCAGGATTAATCTGAGAGGTCATGTGACCCGTGGCTGCTGTCAATCACTCCGCCTCTGGATCAGTACCCAGAATCCTGCCAGCTTCCAGCTCTGCCCTTTAATGCGAGCATGGCTGGCAACAAGCAGCTCTCTCCCTTATGTCTCTATCAATACAATTTAAAGGCTGTATTGCCATGAATTTTTTTTTTTAAACATATTGTATTGTACTGATGGCACATCACCTGAAGCAAAAGAAAATGATTGTAATAATCATAACTAAAGAGCAGGAACAACAATAGCGGTAATATAAATTGTAATAACAGGGATTACAGGGCCACAGTTCCCTCTTCTGCTGCGGCAGCTAGCTTAGCACCTAGGTATTCTCACATTCTCTTTTACTCTTACATGTTCTCTCTCTCTCTCTCTCTTTTCTCCTCACTCTCTCTGCCTAATTCTTTCCGGCCTTCTTCTCTCTCCCTCTCTCAAGCTTTCTCTCCTCCCTCACTTTCTCTTTCCCTTTCTATCTCCCTCTCTCTCTCTCTCTTTCTCTTTCTCTCTCTCTCTCCGACACACACACCCACACATTAGCTCCGTCTCGCAGAAAAAATTCCTTTTTCATCAAAGCCGGTGCGGGGTGGGAAAGGGACAGGCGGAATTGTGGTGGAATTCTCAAATGAAGGCAATTTATCGCAGACAAATACCCGGGGGAAGTGAGACAAGCCCATTTTCTCTCCCTCTCTCTCTCTCTCTCTCTCTCTCTCTCTCTCCCTCCTTTTTGCAGACTAACCAATTATTTGGGCTTTGCCGCAGACGGATAGTAACCGTTTCTGCTGACGGTGTTTTTAAAGTGCCGCACGCAGGTGAGGATCGATTAGAATATCCGGGGCGTTTCATCACCGCCAGTCTTAAAAAACCGGGAACGATGTGAGACGCGTGGATGTAAGGCTCTCGAAACCACAGAGCAGGGGGAAAAAAGAGAAGAGCCTCTCGCAGTGTTTCATCGCCGCACGCTAACCAAAAAAAAAAAAAAAAGTGCAAGTGTTAATAAATCAGCTGGTTTCCCCGCGAAGGCAAATATATCTCGAGAAGTGCTTCAGTTCATCTTAATCCAGGGCAAAGTGTTTGGTTATAAGCACCAGGTATTTATCCCTTTCATTTCCCTGGGAATGGGGACAGAGAGATAGAGAGAGATAGAGAGACAGAGACAGAGAGAAAGACAGAGACAGAGAGATAGAGAGAGACAGAGACAGAGGGATAGAGACAGAGACAGAGAGAAACAGAGACAGAGAGACAGAGAGAAAGACAGAGATATAGAGAGAGACAGAGAGAAAGACAGAGACAGAGACAGAGATAGACAGAGACAGAGACAGAGAGGGGGGCTGCAGGTTCCCATACCTGACTGAAGTCCAAGGCACAGCCTGCTAGACATATGGCACAGGGAGCTGTTGCTCCTGGCTTTGAAGTGACAGTGAGGAGGAGTAGGGGGAGGAAGAGGCCCATCCTCTCTGTGGCGACAGCCAGCATAGCATCAGAGATCAGACCACTCCAGACCAGTCCAGAACACCTGACCTCAGCCCTTTGAAATGCGGATATCTGTGTGAGTGTGTGTGTATGTGTGTGTGTGTGCGTGGCGCATATGTATGTGTGTGTGCATGCGTGTATGTGTGCGTGTGTGCGTGGCGCATACATATGTGTGTGTGCATGTGTGTGTGTGAGCATATGTGTGTGTGGCATTTTAGCTATTGCTAAAATATCACTATTATAAATTAACATCAGAGTCTGGTAATTGACCAAAACCACGTGTGTTCTACTCTCACTCACTCTCCTTTTGTCTTTCCTCCCCTTTCCCTCCTACATAAACCCCACTTCTCTCACTCATTCTTCCTCCCTCTCTTTTTCCCGCTACCTGATCGCGGTCAAAGGTTTTCTATCAGTAGCAAAGCGACACCAGACTCTACGCTTTGCAGAGAATGTTCTAGACATGGAACGCCATCAAACATTCCATCACCGGAACTCCTCCACTCCCCGTTCACAACTTAAAACTGCACCCAGAACTCCTCAGTCAAACCGGGAGGGAAAGCAGAGGACAGAGTGTCCTTAGTGATTAACCGTCTCTCGTGCAGCGCTGCTGTTCCCATGGAAACAGGTTTCTCTAACGTTGGCGACAACAGCGGCAATCGGGGTTCAGTTCCACGGATTCACGGCGAGGTCTAGCGCACGCGTGGCACCTTGCATCATACTTCTCTCTCTCTCTCTCTCTCTCTCTGTCGCACACACACACACACTCCCTCCCTCTCTCACACACACTCCCTCTCTCTCTCTCTGTCGCACACACACACACACACACACACTCCCTCTCTCTCTCTCACACACACACACTCCATCTCTCTCCCTCTCTCTCTCTCTGTCGCACACACACACACACACACTCCCTCTCTCTCTCACACACACACACACACACTCCATCTCTCTCCCTCTCTCTCTCTCTGTCGCACACACACACACACTCCCTCTCTCTCTCTCTCTCTGTCGCACACACACACACACACACACTCCCTCTCTCTCTCACACACACACACACTCCCCTCTCTCTCTCTGTCGCACACACAAACACACTCCCTCTCTCTCTCTCTCACACACACTCTCCTTCTCTCTCTCTCACACATTCTCCTTCTCTCTCACACACACACACACGCTCTCCCTCTCTCTCACACATACACACACGCTCTCCCTCTCTCTCTCACACACACACTCTCTCTCCCTCTCTCTCTGTCGCACACACACACACACTCCCTCTCTCTCTCTCACACACACACACACACACACACACACTCCCTCTCGCTCTCTCTCACACACACACACACACACACACACACACACACATACACTCTCTCTCTCTCTATCTCTTCCCCTCCAGTCTCCCTGGGGGCCGGTGTCATCTCTGAACAAAATCACGCCGTGCAGTCATCCGACTTCCCACCTGCCGCAATTCAACACCGGACGGTAACCGCAGCCCGCTCCGCACCTGACAACGCCCCGGACGCCAATGAGAACTTCCGTCTGACTGAATAACAGAAGCCCCGACTGGCCGAAACAACAGGTCCAATTTGGACAAAAAAGCGCCCAGTCAAATGAGCAGTGGAGCTTCATGCCGATGCGTAGTGTCACCACTGAGTGTAACTGAAGGACAAGCCCCCCCATCTGCAGGCTGGATGGAGGGCTGGTGTGATCTCACTCTCCAGGCCTGGCAGACAGTGGCTGTGTGTATGCTGCCTGAGAGGGTGACTCACGCAGCACGCATCCCATTAACATTAGGGAGAGCTGCAGCACCTCACATAGAGGGGAAACAAAGGGGAGAGACAAGGGGAGAGAGAGTGTGTGTGTGCATGTGTGTGTGTGAGTACATGAGTGTGAGAGAGATAGTGTGTGTGTGTGTCTGTGTGTACATGTGTGTGAGAGAGAGTGTGTGTGTGTGAAAGAGAGAGAGTGAAAGTGTGTGTGTGTGTGAGAGAAAGAGAATGTGTGTGTGTGTGTGTGATAAAGAGAGAGAGAGAGCGTGTGTGTATGAGAGAGGGAGAGTGAGTAAGAGGGAGGGAGGGAGGGAGGGAAAGAGAGAAGGGCCACTAAGAGTCTCTGTCCTCTTTAAAGGTGTGAATAATGCATGCTGTCCCTGAGTCCCGGCCCGTGGTCTTAGCACAGATCCCATTTCCACCGTGCCACCCAAAATCCCCAGACAGCACCCCTCTTATGAAGAAGCGCTGCTTCTTCACGCGTCCTCCCCTCCGCACCAGCGTCACCTTTCACTCCACATCGCCCTCATGGGGGCCACTGAGGTACTGCAGCGGACCTCCTGGTTTGTTAAATATATGGAATGTGGAGATAGAGGCTAATCCACGCCCGCTTAGATAAAGGTCCAGCGAGATCGTACGGCGCTCATCTATAGCATGCAGAGAATGACGCCGCTATGCTAAATGTGACCTTGTGTCCTGCGCTCTCACACAACGAGAGAAAAAAGAGAATAAGTCTAAACCCCCCGATAGATGCCCAAGCAACTGCGTCTTTAAGATTACGACAGACATCCCACGGTGAGCACTGCCGTGGAAAGCGCTGGAATCATTTCAGGAGCCCCAATGTATGCATAATGTGTCACTTTATCATGGGTTATTGTCTGGAAAATAATTAACTTTTAATGGGGGGGACAGCAACATAAATGCAATATTAAAGTCTATTTACTTTAAAATATGCTGAGACTAAGGGAAGGGAATGAGGAGAATTATTAAACATAAAATATGTGTTAATAGCTTGACAACGTAACATTTCTCCTGCGTAAATAATTAAGCGAATGTTTTTATAATTTGCGAGTCTTGAAACGGGCATGCTTCCATGTCCGTGCTTCCCCTGGAATATAATTATCTGGATGATGTCGCTGCTCTCGTTGCGTTGCACATGCATGTCAAAGCAGACCCTATGTAGCTGTGACTGTGGTGCATGCTCCATGTTCACTGCCCTGTAGTGAACAGTCCAAGTCTTTTAAGAAACCGGGTCGCCTAGTGGAAGACTGGTGTGCAAGAGAAGAGGTAAAGAGGTCGCACCTATCAGCTCATCCGTAGCCTCGCAGTTGTGTTGATGAGGAGTTAATCAACATCGTCGGGGTTCCGTTTCCGTTGCACACACAGATCGCAGAGTAAGCGTCTGGGGAGGCAGTGCAGTATAACGGTCAGGGAACGGGAACCGTAGCTTTAACGGTTGTTGTTTTGATTCACAGCTGCAGCTCTGACGCCGTACCCTAGAGCGAGCTGCTCAACCTGAATTTCAGCGGTGGATATCCAGCTGTGGAGAAAGTCTGCCGAATGCCTAAAATGTAAACGCCCAGGCCGTGATCTGGCTGCCGTTCTTTCAAAGCCCTGAGAGGGGTTGCCATGGTGTCCACCACCAGCGCCGGCCACCAGCCAAATGGCCAGGAACTCACGTGAAGGTAGCTGGAAACTTTATTGTTATGGTAGACAAGACATCGCCAGTGTGTCACGGCATGATTTCGGCAAGCTAATGCCTGCCCCGCTGCATTTGCTCGCCCCGTCTGTGTTGCGTTACTGACGTTGACTTTAGTGGGCACAAAACATGTGAACACGGCAGCGTAAAGTAACCAGACCATGTCAAAACCTAGCTGGCTGGACCGGCGACCAATGGTGTAACTTCATCACTCAGTGACTCAGTCACAGACATTCGCGTTTGTAGGGCTGGCCCCGCTGCTGTGGTCCAGCCAGAAAAGAAATGACAGGACTGCAGCTAGCTAATAATGCTAATTTTTCAAATTTGTGTTAAATGAGTCATACAGTAACTAGGCATACCTAATAGCACTGCTTTTAACTTTTTAAGACAGAGTGAGGTACTGGATGGCTGGCTGGTTTGCTAGCTACGCATAAACTAATGCAAGCTGGTGAAGTGTGCAAAGTTAGTTAGCTGCCCTTTTATGTAATGATGTGATGCAGTAAACGATGGGGGTTTAGTTCCTAGGTAAATACAGATTCAGATGCACCATTTTGCTTGATATATAACTATCTGATGTGCCTTGTAAATCCTGCACATTTTTGACATTTACCCTCCACACAGTAGCTGTCATTAATAAATGTAGCTAGTTCATGTAAAAGAGCTTTCCAGAAGTATTAGGGCAGAAAAAAAAGAACAAAAATAATTTACTGGCATGTCATTGCCAATAACAGTATTAGCAGCAGTAGCAGTCACTGCAGTTATTTTCATAAAATTAGCCTCAATTTCTATGAGCATAATAACTGCCATTAAATTGACAGTATTTGGTTGCATAACCAAATTCATTGGTTATGAGTGGGTGGTGAGTGGCATGTTTAATGTAGTTGTAGTTCTGCAACCAAATGTATTGTCAGTTTTAAAACAGGCTGTGGCCTGTGTTAATTTGAGGTGCTTTGTCAATCTTTTTTTGACAGAAAACGCCTAGACTTTCATTCGGTTTTTGATTTATTCAAATCTTTCAATTCACCGAGTATAGTGAACATGTGGCCTATGTATGTTTGAAACAAAAACCTTTGCTTTCACTTGACTGTAGACTTGACGTTAGCAGAGTACCACAAAATAGACGACAAAAACCCAGTTGTGAAATTGGATGGATGTGCTCAATAAAATTTATATGATGACCTTTGAGTATCATTTTGTTGAACTTTTTAAACTGGAGTGGATAGGTGGAGAGGCTTAATCTACAACCACTGCACTCCACTGTAATCATTTAGTGATATTTTTATGGTTAATAACACCCAGTGTTACAGAACTATTAGCTAATTGACATCATAATTAGTCAATTTCTTTTTAACCATGTGAATAAATGGGGAAAAATAGGCATGCTTGAATTAAATTAATACCAGGGTGCACCAGAAAATTTTAAATTGAGCAATTTCTGAGGTTATTTCCCCTTTCTGTTTGCTACTTTTATCAGTTAGCTGGCTACTTGAATACATGAGAAACACCTGGAGACATCCCAAGGTTCCATGCGTGTGTGTACATTTGCTCACGTGTGTGGGTGCGCGCACGCATGTGTCCACGTGTGTTCGACTACGCGCGGCTCGCATAACGACAATCACAACAGAAATACACCCAAAACCAAGGGTGCACCCTGGCTCCACCTCAAAATTCAGTCGTGAACAACAGCAATTAGAGCAGAACTACATTTCCCAGCTGCACTCAAATATTCATATTTCTTCCTCATGCCTGACAACTTCAAATTGTATCATTAAAGTGCACACACTTAGAGCTGAATCCCATTTACATCATTAGAATTAACTGCATTAATTTTAAAGGGGTCTGCATGTACAGTACTTAATCAGGCCATGCTGTTAACTTCATTTTTGTGTCTTATATTGAAGGTAGGGCTTATTAAAAAAGAAAAAAGAAAAAAAAAACATTCATTAATAAATCTCCAAGTTCTGGAAAGATAAATTCAACTGACTATGTAATCTGCTAAATGTGAAACAAAAAAGTCAACTCTTCCGCTTGTCAGTGTGAAAATGTCATTAGTGTTTGACGCGTAGCGAACCGATGAACATCAAAGCGATATCGATTCGAGATCGATACCTGCTTATTCAGCATTGAGCAGAATATCAGCCAATCGCCGAGCCGATACCGGCGGTGTGTGTGTTTGCTCTTTCGGTCTGGTGCACTACTTGACCGGGAGGGGGGGGGGGCACTTTTCGCTAAGCTTTCAGACTCTCTCCCCTCTCCCCACACTGTCTCATCCCCTTACCCATCTATACCTCTCCTCACCAATCTCCCGCCTCCTCTGGAAAACAGGACCGGGTGAGCAGAGGCTGGCTGAAGACAGCAGGCGTAATGCGGTTTGTTAACTCCGAAACTCTCCAGCCGCGCTTTCGCTGAGAGGTGCTGGCAGCTAACAGTGGCGCGCTGTCACTCGATACCTCCTCCACTTAGAGCGAGAGACGGGGGCCGGCTCTCGCCCGCGCCCGACGCCCCGCGGCGCCGCTCCACACCCGCCGCTCGCCGCTCGCCCCTGCGAAGCGAAAACCGCGGCAGCGGCGGTACGTCCCTCCAGCTCCTCCAGAGCTGTGAACTTCTGCTAGGAAAAAACTCTCTTCCCCCAATTGTTTTAGATTATAAAACATCTATATATATATATATGTATGTACAAGGGAGGGCAGAGCTACAGAGCTACTGCCTAATGGAGTAATCTCCACTTGCATGTGCAGGCAGCAGACACAAGCACAGGCTGCACACACACACCTTTTATTTTCCAGTCACTCCTACGGTTACGGTGCAGGTGTGTGGGAAGGGAGGGTCAGGACCGTAGGGCTGTCAGGGGAGCTCAGCTTAACGGGCGGTCTCCCTGTCGCTGCATGTTCTGGTCTGCTCTTTCCCCGCCGTTTTTGGGGTGTTGTCAGTCCAGGATCGCACCCCCTCCCCCCCCATTTACCCCCCTTTCTTCTAATCTATGACTTGGGCTGGCACACAGCATAGCACCTGAGGCTAGTTCCATATCGCTCTCAGGTTTCTGCTCATGCAATACTTCACATTGTAATTATCTAGTTCTCAAGTCATTTCAATTTCTGTTCTGTTTCCTGGGGCTTCTGCCCTTTTTCTCTCATCCTTCACAGACAGTTCACAGGCTGCACCAGACCCAATCTTCTTCTGCTTTAAGCCCATGCGCCATGACACAACCAGGAGGCCCGTACATCAATACTTGTCTATTTTACTAGCTGGTTTTATACCTCAGGTCATAATCTGCCCAGGACTATGATTATTTCCTTCGGTAGATTCCCCATTACCTCCCAACTGCCGTTTCATTCAGCCGATGTTTAAGTATTGATGGCGGCCATCGGAAAATGGCCGCCCCCCCATCGCTCGGTTCTTCCAGAGAGTTCTCAGTTCCCATCAGGGAGCTTTTTCTCACACCGTTTGAGGGTTTTTTCCTTTCTACTAGGTTGTTTTTTTTTTTTTTACCTCATTATCTGTTCGTTTTTTTGGGGGGAGGTGGGACTCAAGCTTAGTTATCTTCCCCCCCTATTTTCCGATTTCCTGTTTTTCTGTAAAGTGTCTCTGTGACATTGGCTCTGTATAAAAAATGGGAACATAAATACAACTGAGCTGAATATATACATATAAACACGGGGAGGATTTTCAGTGGAGCTGCTTAGTTACCGTGGACAGGGGACGAGGCGGTAAGAACGCTTCTGTCCACCAGGGCTTCAAACCTTCCTACCGCAGGTCCATGGCTTCCAGAGCCCGGACCGCATATACGCCTATTCGGTAAAAATACCGCCGAGCACACCGCCGCACGTGGCTGTTTTAGGGTGACGCCGGCGTCACCGCCGGTGCCGTTCCTGACGCTGGCGTCTCCGGCTAAACGCCCAGGCCGAAGCCTGAGGTGAGACAGCGTCGGTGGCATCCCCTGTCACGGCGAGGCGCATCACAGCCGGGGGTGGGGGGGGGGGCTGGCCGGGAGATGGCAGCCTCGCCAGGAGCCGAAAATCCTGAAGGACGCAGACGATACGCAGGCGGCCACATTCACCAAAATCACCTAAAAATACCTCTAAAGGGCTCTCCGACAGACGAGGGGAGATCTGTCTACTCCGGGAGAAAATGGCGGCAAAAAAAGAGGACTTGCCGGTTCAATCTCTCCTCATCAAAGAGAAATCCTCTTATGTGAAACCCTCAGTTTCAATTAGAGAGTGAATTCCTGCTTGGTTCGTATTGCCCTTCCCCTATGCAGAACGTAGGCTGCCAGAGTTAAGGACTTGACCTGAAAGACCTTCCGGTAAGTGGAATTACACAGTACATTCAAACAAACCTCAAAAGCAGAGAGTGATTATTAATCCCTCTGTCCATCTTTCTTTGCACACTTTTCTCTCTTTTCTACACCCCTCTTTAACAAGTTTCCATTATCTACTCTTCCTTTCTTTTAGGCACCAGTTCATCTCTCTCCCTCCCTCTCCCTCTCTCTCTCCCGCTCCCTCCCTCCCCCTCTCTCTGTCATTCTCTCCCTCTCTTTCACTCCTGCTCTCTCTCTCTCTCTCTCTCTCTGTCTCTCTGTCTCTCTCTCCACAGGCTTTCATCTCCTCCCAGGTTGGGTTACTGTAAAGACCTGCCTGCCTGCCAGGGTTCCTGGAAGGGCTTCCTTTATCTCCTCTCTCCTGGCGGGGAGGGGCGGGCCATTCAGAATTGATTTCGGAGCGTTAGCGGTTAACCTGTAGCGCTCCGCTCGTCCCGCTCCGGCTCTCCCACGACCCCTAACTCCTTCCCTGGCGCTGCCGTTCGAGCACGCCCACCCCGTCGCAGGAAAAAAATTTAAAAACGGAGAGACTGACGGGGGGGTCTGAGTCATCGCAGCCGTGTGGGACGGCACGGAAGAAGCCCGCGCCGGTCAGACTGCAGCGAGCGAACGGCGTGGCGTAATAAACGTTCGGCACCAAACGAAAGGCTGACACCGAGGTCAGGGCTCTTCATGCAGTTTGGGGAGCACCTGTGCTGTACCAGCTGAAAGATGCTACCCGCACATACAAGACATTATCTTTGTAAATTTTTTAAAACGCTGCATACTACGGCCTGTAGCCAAATACTGCAATCTAGAATCATGCTGAATACCACAGGGTAAGAGATATTGCGTAATTGTGTCGAGACAGGAAAACACTGCATCGCTTCTTGAGCGTTCTTTATGAATGAACTTCACTAGCAAATTAATCTAAAGTAAATTTTTAGGCCCAGGAGACAGCATCCAGCACAAAATATCTTTGCATAATCCTTACTGACAAATTGAATCCTAGTGCCTGACTGAAGTGTTTGAATTCTCTGCCTGACCTCTTCAAAAGTGGTAGAAAACCCAGGTAGGATTAGCCTATGTGCGACAAAAAAATCAAATAAATAAACAATAAATTAAAAACAAAGCAAACAAAAGCATTTGAAATACCAACTTTGGAAATCAAACAGCAGTCTCATTTAAAGCTTGTCTGAGAAACATTTTTTTTCTTCAGCACAGGCCCTGGGGGGGTTTTTTTTGGAGGAGGTGGGTATTTAACCTCCCCGCCGTAAGGAGTGCTGAGGGTTTTCAGGAGGGGGGTGTGGGGGAGGGGGGGGGGGGGGCGGTGTGGGGGGGGGGGGGGGGTGCACGCTGGCAGCTTACACGCAGCTGTGGGAGTTTAATTAGAGAAGGCCCTCCAGCTGTTTGCCCGCTCCATCCGCCGCAGCCGATTGGATCTTTCTTTTCTTACGGGGGGGGGGGGCACCCGTGTCAGCTTTGCGTACCGCGGACCAGCGTTAATAACCTACTTCACACGGCCTGGGGGGAGAGCGGTGTTAATCGCTACACTAAGACCAGGTCCTGACTGCCGGTACCGCACGGTTATGTGTTGGGTATCGTGTGCTGATTTTGGGGGAAGCTACTACCCTCGGCAACAGCTCCTGGATCAGCTTTTTGGCAGGTGAACCCACTCAAGACAAAGGTCCCGACCAGGAATCGCTTCCCCCCCCTCTCCCAGGCCTAGATAGGGAACATTTCTTGAGTCCTTACAGGCACCATGGAGGGATTGCCCCACCAACAACCCAAAATTCAAAATACCAAACCAGATGAACATGTTGTAACACGACCAAACCACTCATAGATCACAAGCAGATCCTTCAGGCGCCCTTCAGGCGAAATTTCAGACTGGTACGGCAGTAATATTTAAATAAATATACAACCCTCCCGCAGACTAGCCAAGATCACCAAATAAATGCCGAGTTCACTCACTGACAGCCAGAGCAGCGGACTACGAGAGCGGGCTGCTCGGCGTGAGCCAGGTGTACGGGGGGGACTCCGAACCACCTGATGAGCCGGCTGCTCTCCCTCCCGGCGAGAGCTGTTTCTCCGCCCCGGCTGAAGCGCGCTCAGGCAGCCAGGGCCTCGGGCTGCAACAGCCACGGCCGCCAAACCGCCTGTTCGCTTTCCGCTTCGTTAACGACTAAGGGAACTCGCGTCCCGCACGCGTTTCCTTAAAGAAAATAAATAAAATAAATAAACAAAAAAAAAAAAAACTCGGGCTTTGGAACCACTGGAGCTTGTGCCCTTTTTTTTCCCACCACCCCCCCCCCCCCTCCCCCACCCCCCGCGTGTTGTTCCTGGTTAACCACGGGGACGAGGTACATTTGACCGCTTGAACACCGGGTCAGAGAGAAAGGAGCCGGAACCGGAGCCGGGCCGCGGCAGCAGAAAGGCCACCGTCGGGCGGGGCAGAGACGGGGTCAGGCTACCGCAGGAGCAGGAGGGGAGGTGAGAGCAGGAGTCAGACGGAGAGAAAGAAAGAGAGGAGAAACAGACATTCAGAAGGGGGCGGGGGTGGGGGGGTGGGGTGGGTATGAGACCTTTAAAGGGCAGAGTCAAGAGTCTGAAACAGAGCTCCAGGTTCCCCCTCTCTTCACGCTCCCTCCCTCTCTTGCGCTGCCTCCCTCTCTTCATATTATACAGCGCTCCTGAAGCTGGAGGTATAATATACGACACAACAATACACAACGCACGCTGAAAACAACTTCATCACTCGCTATGGCACTGAAACCCTGTTCAGTTTTCTGAAAGGGAGAAGTGTAACTGTAACTGTTCAGACTCCACTTACAATGAGCTACCTGATGTCAGAAACAAAACCCCTGCACAGTGTTCCTCTATAGAAATCCATGATATTATTGTAGGTTGTATTGGATAAATACAAAAATACATAAAAAATATAATGGCAAACAGAATTTTCCAATGTATATGTACACATCTTGCTTTGATTTATTCTGTTCTGTTCAACTCAGGAGCTTAATACACTGTCAGACGTGACAGTCCTGCCCAGTGCAGCCTCACTGAAAGCTGTAGGCTTGAAGAGACTGAGCGGTGTACAGATTGGAAACGCATGCAGATACTGTAGCTAAACCACCTGCAATAAATACGCCAACCGTATAATGCATAAGTGACTGTCTTGTGTCCACCCCCAGACAAAATGGCTGGCTGTCCGAGACCTAAAGCGGCTGCTTTTTCCCTT
Source organism: Anguilla anguilla (assembly GCF_013347855.1). Lineage (NCBI taxonomy): Eukaryota > Metazoa > Chordata > Actinopteri > Anguilliformes > Anguillidae > Anguilla > Anguilla anguilla. The sequence goes on from NC_049207.1 coordinate 8,363,056, forward strand.
CAGTGTGTGTCATAATAGCTCGAGCTGAAACACAGCTGCAAGGAGGTAAAAGAAAATCTTCGTAGCAGGAAAATATTGTATCGGGGCACTGATAAAACGGCTAATAAATTCCCCCCCATGTTAATCCACATTCCTTCGTAAATAGCAGTTATTAGTCACCGGTCCAAGGTTTCCCAGGGAAACAATGAGCTTAATCAGAACTTCACAGCGCTGACGGCCTCTGCGTTTCAATGTTTCAGCTTATTGCTGATCTTGTCTGTCTTTTTGGGCACAATGGCCAAGATTTACTCACTTATTTCCGATATTACACGAATATCCCCTCATTTTTCACTTTTCTCCATTATTTTGGCCGAATCCATTTACTGATTTTTTATTTTTTATTTTTTTTGTGAAATTACTTCAACCTGATCAGGATTTTTATGCGCACTTTCAATTACTCGACACTTAATTACTTAATCTTCGGTGTTTCATTAGTTTTTTTTCCCCAAACGGCAGCAATCCAATTTTTTCTTTGTTATTTTGGCAGCTTGTTTTTTTTTAATTTTCTTCAAAAATATAGTTCCCAAAGGGAAATTTTGCGAATTGCTTCTTCAATTTTATTGAATTTATTTCTTATAAAATGTATTTTTTCATTGGCAGGAGATTCTCTGGGGTCTCGGGAGCAGTTAAAGCGGTGCTCCTGGTTGGTGGGCTCCGCGCGGTTGAGCTGCTGCTTGAGCTGCCAAGAGCCTCGAGAATTATTATTATTATTTGGACTTATTTTGTCTTTCATTGCTTTTTTTTATTGCTAGTTTTATCTTACGTTAATGGGAACGCTTTAAAAATGCCATTTAAATTTAAGTTAGTTGTCAATTGATCCCTTCTGGGTTGCTTGTTAAAAAGCTGCTTGAAAGAGGTATAATATGTTTTCAATTATTACCAGTCATTTCTGTTAATGGTGTTTTAGAAAAATCCTCTGCACTGGCTCAGATGGCTGTGAAGGTGCTCTATAGAGGTACACTCTCACCCCTCCTTTACGGCTGATGTACTATACGCACTCTGGCTCAGACCTTTATGTGCATCACACTGTGGTTGCTGTTCCTCTGTTCTATAATGAGGGTTGACATTGAACGTTGTTTCCAAACAGTCTGATGTTTCCCACTGTGTTGCAGTAGCCTCTCTCTCTCTCTCTGTCTCTGTATTTTGCTCTCTCTGCTCCCTCCCACTCTCCCTCCCTCCCTCTCTTTCTCTCACTCCCTCCCTCTCTCTCTCTCCCTCCCCCCCTCCTCCCACCCTCCCTCCCTCTCTCTCTCATGGGCTCACAGCCAAGACCACTGTAAAACAATACAACCACCTCACCCTCCCAGCCCATATCATAACAGCACGGACTTGCGCTGGTGCAGGGTGGGGTGCACAGACACTATTGATATTGGGGCAGATCCCACTACTGCCGGGCCTCTGATTGTGCCTGGAGAGCCCTCACACAGTAAAGTGACCCCCGTGTAGACTCTGATGTCTCTCTCTCTCCAGCCAAGGCTATCTGAGGTCAGCCACAGCATAACTGCACAGTCTTTACTCCCAGTCATCACAAGGAGGGCCACTGCAAGCATGTGGACAGGCCTGCAAGCATGACTCAACTGGCGACTGAACTACATATCCCATAATTCCATTAAACATGCACCTCCACACAGCACCACAAATTTGTCCTACCTGTCCACACCTCAGGCAATAATTGCATAGATATTCAAATGTGACCTGTTGGATTAGCTAAAATTTCTGAGACTGTGCCCAAGCATAACAACTTAATAATAACTGACTTTGTCCTTCGTCTTCATACTCATTAGAAGACCTGTACTAGGATCTTGTGGAACAGCAGTGTGGGTTGCAAAGGTTGCATGTTGAAAAGCCCAATGGAAAACTCCTGTTATTTATGAAACGTGTACTTTTCAAAAAAATTTAGTAAAGTGAAATATATTCCATATGTTGGAAAATTACAGCATAGCGCAGTACTGGTATTATTTATTGATAATATATCAATAATATATAATTTTCATCATCTTTATCAAGGGCGCCGACCGTTTTAGTTACAGGTGACTATATGTAAAATGCATGAATGTCACGAAGGCATTTAAGTTATTGTTATTATTATTACTACTAGTGTTATCATTATTAACAACAACAATAATAATAACACGAACAACAGCAACAACAACAACAACAACAACAACAATAATAATAACATTAATAATGTGATCCAAAGATCCACCTCAGGGCCGTTCCTAATTGCTAAGTGCATCTTGGCGTGAGTCTCAGTCGTGCTGGATTTCACCCCCGATGCTGAAGCCCCCTGATGCCAGAGGAAACTGCGGCAGCAATGCACCCTTCTGCTTCAAATAATGCCAGAGAGAAAAAGAAACTAGTCTACCAGCATGGGCTTTTACATCCGCAAATTAAAAGCATTAGTTATTCCTAAAACTAATTTAATTGCTCCAGCATTTTTAAGACCTAGTGGAGTGCAGCTAAAATTTAAATTACACAAATGAATAAATTAATATGCATGGCATACTTTACATCATCAGAATTAACAGCGCACACTGGTTACACAGTTTAATTATTTCCCTCTTTTCAATAGCCCCAGTGTGTGTGTGTGTGTGTTTGTCCTTCTGTTTATGCAGAACGTAATTCTTTTTTAATGAAATATTACGAAATTGCTTTAGCAATTGCGAGTTCTGTGGATGTCTGCGCTCAAGCTACGAGATGTAAGGCCCGCGTCCCGACACAAATAAGGACACCGGTAATGGACCGTGTGCCAGAGGCGGAGCAAACATTAGTTATTCTGGATCAGTGTGCGCCGTGTACCTGAAGCTACATTTCATATTTCACATTAAAGCAGGAGGAATTTAATCCAAAACTCAAGGCGCCGAGCGGCAACTTCAGAAAAACAGAAAATGAAAAAGGGAACGGAGCAGGTTTACCCCCCCCCCCCCCTCGCGGGGCAGGAACGCGGAGGCTAACCGAGCGACTCGCGTGAAGGTGAGGCTCGCTCTCGAAGTGACGGGATGGATGAGTCCGGGGGAGGGAAAGCGCTGACGCAGGGGTTTACCGAGCGGGGCGGGGGCCACCTGGGCCCCCGACAGATGGCTCCGTCCCGCGCCCCCGGCTCCGCCCCCCCCGACGGACCCCTGAAACGCTGAGGATGCATCTCTTCGAGCAGGACGATTACCTGAGAGCATCCCCCCCCCCCGCCCCAGCTGACCCCCCCGTCCCGCCACCCGCAGGCTGGGGCGGGTGCAGACATGGGCTGCCCTCAATCCCTGGGGCGGCGGCACAGCCACACCCTCCATGGAGAGACATGGCAGTCAGTGGCATGGCGCCGGTCACAGCAGGCGGCCGCACTGCCCAGCAAACTAAAGCGGACATTCCTCAGGCCCCATGGTTACCACATATTCACCAGACGGACGCCATGCCCCACTGACAGCAACAGTCCAGTAAATATTCCTGATTCCTATAAGTATTTAGCATCAAGGACTTTGGAGTTCAAGAGCAAGTGAGGGTGCAGTTAGAGAGAGAGAGTGAGTGAGAGAGAGAGAGAGAGAGAGAGAGATAGATAGAGAGAGAGAGAGAGAGAGAGAGAGAGAGAGAGCATCAAACCGGTGACACATTAGCCAGTCAGCAGAGTGTAGTTATGAGCGTTATTTTCCAGTTCAGAGAAATGAACATGCTGAAGTGTGGCCTTGAACCTCCGCGCTTCGCTCACGCTCGTCTGCAGAGGGCTATCTGGCATGGTAATACTGGGGTCCCTCAGGGGACGTCTTGTACGCTGCATAAAACCTGCCGCGTTAGCGTTCTCCGCCGCGTTAGCGTTCTCCGCCGCGTTAGCGTTCTCCGCCGCGTTAGCGTTCTCTGCCGTGTTAGCGTTCTCTGCCGTGTTAGCGTTCTCCGCCGCGTTAGCGTTCTCTACCGTGTTAGCGTCCCCTGCCGTGTTAGCTTTCCCTGCCATGTTAGCGTTCTCCGCCGCGTTAACGTTCTCTGCCGTGTTAGCGTTCTCTGCCGCGTTAGCGTTCTCCGCCGCGTTAGCGTTCTCCGCTCTTTGTTCGAGGCCTCAGTTTCCGGGGGCTCACCGAGGTTGTTTACCTCAGTCATTTAGCTAACTACACGCACAGCGGGGGTCCTGTTTACGCACACGTCTTTTCTTTTTTCTCTCCTTTCTTTGCCGACTCGCGCGTTTCAGCTGAATCAGCCGCAGTCCGTCGCACGCTGGAGGTTCCACGTCCAGACCCCCCACCCCCCCCCCCCCCACCACCACCCCTCCCTCCCCCCCACCACACACTCACGCTTCAGCACCCATCTGCTTTCCCAATCGTGTTCAGGCCCTCTGTGATCACATGACCCTGCACCGGTAATGCCCAGGGGCCAAATTAGGGCCCGCGCTGTACCTCTTTAAGAATGCAGCAGCGGGCCAGGTTCGAGATTAGCCGCGAGAACTCTTTAACATTTTAATGAGAGGCTTTCTTCCGTGCAGCAGCGGCAGAGGTGTGTGGAGAGAGGGGGAGATGAATAATGCAGCACAGCTCTGTGCAGGAGGGCGATACACTGTACATCCAGAATTAGGGAACCTGGAAGTGGAAGCAGAAGAAAACACCGATTTCGGGCCTCCTTGACGTCACCTTTAATGGACACGGTGTGTGATAAATCACAAGCAGTGGGAGGCCAATTTTGTACTGGTGATTTAGTTGTTTTTAAAAAAAGTGGCAGTTAAATACAATGATAATAATGACTGAAAGACCTTTAAAAATGCAGGCAGAGAAGGACGTTCACACACGAATGACATGCGCGAACGTAACCTTGCCAGGGAGACATGCTGAGCAGTCGCACACAGCAGAAAGATGACAGCTGAAGGTCCTGAGTGTTCCAGATCGTGTTTTTGACAGTTTGGTGCGTTAGAGGCAAAGAAATCCACGACCACAACAGACTGCACACCTCCACTGCCACGGCAAGAGCTGAGCCGAGCGTCGCCCTCTGCTGGCGAACGAGCTTCACGGCGCGAACGCCACCTCTAGAATTTACTGACTTAATTTAATTTCTCGTCAAGAGATAAACCAACCGACATGCAAGAAGCATATAAATATCCCTATTCTAATACAGAGCGCGAGCAATCTTCGTTATGTTTCAAGCAAGCCACCAATTAGCATAAGAAGCTCCGGCAAGCACGTGGATCGCCCGCTTGTTAACATCCGGAGACTTCCTCTTCCAGCGACGATAAACAGAATCCCTCAGACAGCTTAGAGACACAATGGAATTAAACAGACTTTGCATCATCGCCATATCACATTACCGCGTGTTACTGCACATTTCATTATCCTCCAAACAGGCGGGAGCCTGCTCCACTCCCTCTTCTTCCTCCCACGAATCGACACCCAAGCCCGAGCCAGCGATGGCGCCTCCGGTCACAGGGAGGACGGCGTCCCGTCGACGGCGCTTTAGCGGTAGGGACCGCGGGGGGCCAGGGGGCGAGAGGCGCACTTCACCAGAGGAAACGGAGCGGGAACTAGGGGGGTAAGACATCCGCGAGTTTCGGATGCAGGAATTCGGACTCCGCGGGCAGTCGACGGGCTCTTTTCAGAGGCAAACCTCCCTGACTAACCGAGCCCGACTCTTCCCAGCGGGGTTCCTGGACGAGGCCTCTCCATTGGACGACGGGGGTTCCGCTCGTCGCCGTGTCGCCGGGGGAACGGGGCTCTGACTCGCCGGACAATGGGCCTCGCAGGGTTCCCCTCATTCCACAGATTCCTCTCCTTTCAGAACGGCCCGAGGAACGCAGAGCCAGATCCTTTAGCAGATAACCACATTTTCCCGCTCTTTCATCCATCTCCCTCATCTCTTTTTTTTGTTGTTGTTGAAGAAAAAGCAATGTTACTGGTATAAATGCACCGAGGGCCACTGCCCTGTTGGTGACCTGGAGTCAGTTTGGGAGGAGACAGCAGAATGGCCACTGTGGGGGAGGCTCAGTTAAACACTGACTCTGATACATAAGCCCCACGTAACACCTAAAGCTATCCTCCATCTGCATTCTGTGGCTCTACGACCCTGCTCATTAACCCTCCTGTTCTGTTCATTTTTTAGGTACAGCAAAAATGTTCCCGGGTCAATCCCCATACAGGGGGGGTTTGCAAATACATGAAATGAACCATTTTCATTTAAAATGTTGATTACACTAATTAAGGCCAGTAGAAGAAGTTTCATACTGAAAAAATAATTTTAAGTATTTTTCCTAGATTTTCAAACTTTAAAAAGGGTCAATTTGACCCGCAACATAACAGGAGGGTTAAGACTGGGCCTATGTGGCAGCAGTCCGCCTTTTACATTCTTTTGTAGTCGCCACCTTAATGCACTCCATACATATGGAGTGTGTTCAAAGCCTCTAATATATCAAGATGATGACTGCTGGCATCGGTCTTCTCGGTGCTTGGCCGGGCCAATTTAATTGAATAAGTGGAAGTCGATGGGATGTTTAAGCTCCCGTACTGACTTAAATCACAAAGACTCAGGAGGTACCGCCCCCACCGCATGAGCCAATCGGAGATGTGAAGTCCATTTGGGGCGCTAGCGATGCATCACCTGGGGAAAGGGGATACTACTCAGAACGTGTAACTTCCTGTTTACTGTACTGGGAAACAGAAGCAGCGAAAAGGACAGCAGTTTGGTAAATATACTCGCTTCTGGCCTCCTGCATTTCGTGACTCTGCATTTGTTTTGTGAAAAATTAACATTTGGATGGATTATGAGGACGAGTTGGACCAGCAGAAGAAACCATGTGTTTATAACAATATAACACAAATGAAAGTTCTCATACAGGAATAATGCTTGGCTGGCCATTATTAGTGGCACATTCACTTGCATCGGCCTACTATTAAAAAAAGGATAACCTTGATCTAATTTTAAATATCAGCCCTTCTCTTGCAGAGTGCTAATTTCGTTCCTCTCATGGAGACTTTGTGGAAGGATCCATTGGGATATGGATTATTATTAGTAAGTACTGCAGCATTATGACTTTCCTCAATCTTTCCTTAGTTGGTTTACACAGATGGCATGTGCAGTTGGTTTAACGTCCAGGGGCCTTAGACTATTCACTTCCCAACATAACCTCGACACACACACACACACACACACACAAACACACACACACACACAGGCAGCCACCTTTACACACCAACAGGATTCTGCAATATTTTTGACAAAAACAGAAGACTTAGCCCTCGAACTGAACGTCCCCCAGGACGACTCGCTGAGCAGCTACTGCAGTGACAACATTATTGCCACTAGAGGGCGATTAGGAGCGATGGCCAGAGGCCATTCGAGCGTTGTTTCAATAACGCTCTCCTGTTGGGTTCCCACAATGCCCCCGATCGCTGGAGCCATTTCATCAGGCCCGATGACACAGCCCGGACAAGACAGGACAAGGCCATTCCCACTCCCCGCTCCAGACCTGGGCGACTGAATCAAACGGAGCCAAAGGCTCCAAAACAAGAGCGAGCGCGGTGGCAGATATTCCCACGGGGGGCCCGGCCCAGCCCCAGCGCTTCTAAAGCCAAGGTAATTGAAAAACGGGGACAAAAGCACCTTTTGCTCAGGAGAAGAGAGAGAGGACTTGCCTCGGCGGATGACAAATCGGGGAGACGGTGATGAATACCGTCGTTTACTGCCAAGCTTGCAGGAGGAAATTTATTCAGGAAAACGAGCTGAGGCAGGAGCAACGCGCTGGTGGACCAGGACTTTAGGCCCCAGTTAAAGAAATGAGGCTACCCCCCCCCCCCTTCATCAGGTGAACCAGGTGGTGGGGTAGTACAATGGGTAAGGAACTGGTCTTGCACCCTAAAGGTCACAGGTTCCTTCATAAAACACTGCTGTTGTACACAAGGTATTTAACCTGCATTGCTTCAGTATATATCCAGGTGTATAAATGGATGATGCTATCTAAAAAATGCTGAACAGGACAAGGCCATAAATGCTATCTAAAAAGTTCTGCAAGTTGCTCTGGATAAGAGCGCCTGCTAAATGCCTGTAATGTAATGTGATGGTCAGAGAAACTGCCCAGTGTGAAGTTTCTAAAGTGCCGAATAAAACTCTGAGATGTAAATTTGTTGACCTTTGACCTTTTCTACCCGGCTGTGCCGCTCTCGCTCTCCACTTCCCAACGTAGGCGTCTGTGGAGGGTTCAAACGAACCCCTGGCGCTCTGGCCGCAGCTCAGTAAGAAAGAAAATCATCTTCTTCCGTCTGGCGTGGAGTTTTGGTCCGGTAGTTCAGCCTTTCGCCACTGCCTGACATTTGCCGATTCTTACTGTGGTCAAAAAATTACAGAAAATGGCCGCTTACTTTTGGCAAGCCACTGAGCAGTTATTTTCCATTGGTTATACGCTAGTGAAACACAGCACTACACAGCACTAAGCAGGATTAGTGAAAATTCCCAACATGACAGAAGTTACACATATAGTACTAAATGTACATAGCAGTGCTATTTCGTGTACAGTATGGTACTGGTATATGATCATAACATGAATGGGGCAAATTTCAGCAAGAACTCAAGCAAATTCATAACAAAAATGACTCCATATCTGTTACAGTGGATTAGAGTGTGTATATGCACGTAAGTATGGATGAGACAGACCGTGTATAAGCCTCAGTGTCTCCTGGATAGCACCCTATGAACAGAAAGTGTAGTGACACGATTAATTCAGGATACTGTAATCTGCTGTTGACCATCTAGTAAATCTAATTCGCTCATTTCCCACCGATCGGAACAGGGTCATGTTTTGTTGAACAGGAAACAGGACGTATAAATTAATTTTAATGAACGGATGTTTGTAATTATGAACGGCTAAGCTTTGGGAAGGTTTTTTTTGTGTGTTCGTTCAGTGGAACAGTAAACAGAACATGAAATTAATAGATTACAAAGATGCTAATTACACTGGAATTATCTTTTCTCTTTTGTGGGGGTTAAGTCTTCACACATTGGGTTATTTCATAACTTCTTAAATTCGATGATTGTCCAGCAAACAAGAAACATCTGCATGGCACGTAAATTATAGCCACCACCATATCTCATTAACACTGAAAGAGCATTGCCATTTACTGTTGAAATATAGACATGCTAACCGTCTACATTTCATGTGCTTTTCTATATTCTCTCATTTTCACAACTAATTTTTGAGCACGAGAGCTTTTGAGAGTTTTGGTCTGAAGGGGCACACAGCTATTGAACCTGTGATAATGAGACTTCGCCGGGATTCAATTAACATTTGTCCTTTACTGTGGCTCTCAATTAAACGCAAGTTGTTCATTTTTTTCTTCTTCGCAGCGGCGCTACAACAGTCACCAATTAACTTGCAAAACTGTGTTTTCGAAGAAGCGAATGAAGTCAAAATCAAGGGCAAAGCGTTGATTGAATCCAGAATCCATTTTGCCGCTGTGTGGAAAAAGACGCAAAAAGCGAAAGGCTTGTGTTATCTGTCACGGATGAGCATGTTTACTGAGTTAATAGACAAAGTAATTGTGGAGTGACAAGCCGATTCACATATTCAAACAACAGCTACTCTTCATCCGCAGGAAAAAATATTCATTGTAAGCGGTTGAAAATGGAATGTCAAAGCATTTCTGGGGAAAATTGCCGGTTTTAATGTATTAAATGGAATACTTTTCTTATCGCGATGACATGCCTACAAATCAGCACCGCAGCAAGTTCACTAGTTAATAAATAAGCACTTAGTTTCTTTTATTTCTAATCCGATTTTGATATTTAAAAAAAAAACTCATCTTTTTGTGCGGAGGCAGGGAAGAATCTGACACATAATGGACTTTCAATTTTCAATGCAACGTATTCGGAACAGCACACCCCCTAATGCTGAATAATGAATATACAGATAATATAATATAATAATAATAATCATATTATGCCTCTCATAGCAGTGACTAAAATATCATCTCATGGCTGGGTTTCCGTGGTGGTGTTTAATGATCTTGTTTTGTTATTTTCTGAAATGATCTCAGAGCCAAGTTTGCCTGTTCTCTCCCACACAATCCATACAGAATAAAAGACTCAGCTCATAGGACTATGGGGTCAGAGTGCATACTTATTCTTCGCAGGGTATATCCAATCCCACACTTTCTCAAGGGTCCCACTCACCAATTAGATACATTAGTGGGTATGGGCACGGTAAACAACAGATAATTTCCAGAGAACAACCCCTATGGGATGCTGCTTTTAAAATAGCTGTATTTAAGTTCTTATGTACTGTTTTGTTTTTGTTTTTGTTTAAGAAAATGACATACAAGTAATCCCTCATATATTTAAGCATAACATGAATGCAAAATACATTGCAGCAATATATATTTCTCATCACTATATATAGCTACTGTTATGTGTATGTTAATGGCATTGGTATTTGGTACAAAGGCATTGCCAGAGGCATCTCATTATTAATGAGTTTATCTGCTTCTACGAAGAAAAGCCTTCACCCCAGACGCTTCGAGCCGTCGATTGGACCTCCAGCCGCTCCCCGCGCCCGGGCTCTCGCGCTCGCTCGCTTGCTGCCGCCCGCCGTTGCCGTTGCCATGGAAACGGGGCCCGCGCGGCGGGCCGAGCGAAGCCCGAGCCTACCCCGCGGTTAGCCGCAGCCCGTTAGCCCGTCAGAGAGGCCGCTACGCGGAGCTGGGCGAACGCTGAGCTCAGTCCCTTATCCGCAGCCCGTTAGCCCGTCAGAGAGGCCGCTACGCGGAGCTGGGCGAACGCTAAGCTCAGTCCTGCTCTCCCCTCTCTCGCCCGCTCGCGTCAAAACACACTTCCTCTCCGCTGAATGAGCTGGAGCCGGGGCCGTCGGACAAATTCCCCCAATAAACGACGTGTCACCGAAACGTCCTTCAGCATCAACACAAAGATCCGTGAGGGGTTTTTTTTTTTTTTTTTTTTCGCCTCTCTCCTCGGCAAGGGAGAAACGCATTAATAAGTAATAGAACAATTTCCAACAGGGACATTAGGATGAATAATAATTATAAAAACGTCACTCTCGGTTATGAAAATACGCCGCCGCGTCGCGTTTAAAACACGCGAATCTACGCCAAAGACCCGAGCGAATACATTTCTTTTGATTACTCTAATAGACGTTACGATATTTCGAAAAGTCACGTGTGACAATCTCCCAAGGCCTCGGGTGCTGTATCTCTTTAATTATTACCATCAGAATACCATCAGATAACAACCTGCAACTGCCGTTACAAGCAGGCCAGAGCTCTCAGTGCATGTTATTGGCTGAACATTAATTACCCTGACATTTAATAAAGAATGTTTATGCACGTATGTAACCACGCACAGCCACGAAATAAACTGAGGAATAAACAGCACACAACACGTGCACACAGCGAGAACACACATGCGCCCAGTGCCCTTCAAAATGGCTTGCCTTGATAAGAATCCTGTACGGAATGAACAATACAGGTAATGAAGTAGACTGCAAGCTCAGAAATATTACACCGTTTATACACATAAATCCGCTCAGAGGAAAGATTCAGCTTAATAAGCAATATAATATATGTCTTATTTATTCATACCCGTTTATAGGATGTATCATGTGGTGAACCCTCCCATCACCATCATCATCAGGGAGTGAAACAGGAAGCCATGGAAGGCCATAAGACAGTCCCCTAAGACTGAGATGAATGTCAAAAGTAGTTAATGCAGATTCATTTTTTAAAAAAATTTGAATTATCGTAACATTTTGTCAAAAATAAATGTTTAAATGTCTATTTTTTGTTAAAATAGTTTTCTCTGAGAAATTGTTTGTGCACGGAATATATTTAATTACCTGAATCAGCTGTATCATTTATTTTAAACAGCCTTCCTGGCTCATCTGATATATATATATATAAACAAATATTTTCAAAGAAATACTCTCTCCCTATTTATAGACATGGTTCACTCCCGAAACTTGATTAAGATGAAAAAAAAAAAAGTGATTTGTGTGGTTGCATAACAAGACATCAGAGAGAAGTCGTACGCTTTTGATGTGGGAGTCACGTGCTCGTTTCCGGCGTCTGGAGTTTTCTATCTGCTCGGCAACAGAAATTTCTCCGGAGCACGCGTCAGCCGCACCGTCGCATGTAAATACAGAGATAAACAGAAGTGAGAGATTACAGTCTCAGCCCGCCTGATTGGTCAATCAGCCCTCCTGTCATCCAGCCAGCTGTGAGCCCTCTGAGCTGGGCCTAGTTCTGATCCCATTCAGATTCCCTTAGAAGAGAGCTGATCTTCACAGGCAGAGACAGACAGGAAGAAGTGAGGAAGAGGCGGGTAATGCAGTGCTTCATCGCCCCGGTCCTGGAGCCCTTTCCCCTCCAAATAACCTCCTCTTTACCAAGCTCAACGAAGCCTAATGTCCCGACAGTCATCCATTACAAGTACTCCTATAACAAAAAAAAAAAACGTACAGCGGGAGGAATAGGAAAAGAACGGAACACATTTCTCCGTCTTTTCGTTTTTTTAAACTGGTGCCCTTCAAAGGCCCGTTTGACACGCACGCATGAGAGACCCCCGGCCGTAGGGAGAAGGGACCCGAACGGCAACGGGACGACCGAACAAATGGCTCCTGGAGGAGACACGCGCGTGTCCTTGAGAAAAAAAAAAAAAAAAGCGTCTTTTTAGACGAGCGCCCAATTTAATTAATTACGAGGTCATATGGAGGGAAGCCTGCCGTGCCCAACCGGGGCCAGAGACCAGGGGGCGGAGAGAAGCGCCCTTCTAATACGCCCTCGTCCTCTCGCAGAAATAGAACAATATTAAATTCGGAAGAGCCCCGCTCCCCACAAAACAATTATTGCGGGTATTCCCAGGAACGGCCCGGTAACCCAATTGAGGATATCTCAGAATCGCAGAGCGGGGTCGGCGTTATTGGATGTGGGGGGGAAGATAGACGCCGCTACGCTGGAACACACCCGCTGGAAGGTGATGCCCTTTGTGTGACCTGCGGCGCTATCTGACTGCCATATGGATCAGGAGCACCAGTCCAGCTGAGCTTTCAGGGCCATTAAACTCATTTGTTTTCCCCGGACCTAAACTAGATTTATAATGCCGCATGGCTTCCAACAAAAAGTTTTTTTCTTTTTTTTTTTTTTTCTTTTTCGCTGATCTCAGATTACTGTCGCGTAACAGAGCGCAATTAGGCCCGGCCTACAACCACTTAATTTTTAATGCGTATTAAAAAGATTATTAAAAAAAAGAAAGAAAAAAAAAGAGCACTCAGATCAATAAATATGTAAAACGCACATGTGTTCAACTTTGATAGATTAAAGACAAACCGTAAAAGCTTTATGTTTATGTGAGTATCTGCAGAATGACTGCATGAAATGTTGATTAATGGCCCCCATTAGGCTAAACCAATAAAGCGAAAAACAAAGATAATAATACCGGGTGTGCGAGTGCGAATATCAAGACATACTCCGCTCAGCATATGTGGCAGAGCGCGGTGTTTATGAATGACATTACTTTAATTATGAACCTGCGCCGCTGCCAAGCGTCGAACCCCTGAAGGTCAATGACGCCGGCTAATTCGATCAAAGCCGCCGGCCTCCCGAAACACATCCGCCGTAACCACATCCATACGGACGCCGTACATCCAAAACACATCCATTATACGCGTTTAATTGCGCGGCCATCTGCATTTCTGCTACAGTGTATCTAATTTCAGAAACTAATAAGTGTACGCGCACGCGCGCGTGCCCCTGTACCGACGAAGTCTCCTCCGCTGGCGAACGTTAAACTTCCGTCCGTCTTTGGCTCCGAAAAACCTGCCGTTCGGTCGCGCTGCCAAGAGGTTTCGGGATCGTCGCGGGAACGGGCGGGCCGCGGCGGCGGTGGCGGCTGAATAGAGTCGGCGACTGTGATGCGGCGGCAGGCGCCGGCGGCGGCCCGGCCGACAGATGAAGCCGTGAATGGGAGAGGACGGCAATCATATCGGACCGGAGCAGTTTCGTTTTTTTTTTTTCCGCCACCCCCCCCTCATCTCCTCTAAAGGCCCCGCCGATACGGGCCGGGGACCGAGAGCCAATCCCGGCGGGCGTAATGAAGGGGAGAGCCAATCCCGTACACCATAATGGGAAAAAGGGGAGCGGGGGGGAGCGGCCACTTGATACGGACCTGCAGATGGAAAATAAACTCTGTTCCACATGGAGGACCCCCCCCCCCTCCACCTTCCCTCATCCTCACCCCCCTCCCCTCCAGACACAGCTCTCGGAGAGGAAGATTCCGTCGCAATGGCTTCTGGTTCACTTTCACCTGCCGCAATCTGACAATACTGCCCCACATTTGATGAAAATAAATGGAAAAGCAAGAAAAAAAACAAGCAGAAAGAAGAGGAGGAGGAGGAGGAGGAGGAGGAAGAAATGGGGAAAAGAGGCATAGGATATGGCGAGTTTAACAGGAGTGACGGCTTCACTGAATTGCTCTCCAATGTTTTTATGCCAGGATGACAAAACCAGACATCAAACTGCACATCTGTAGACTGAAAATGTAACTAGATATGTTGCCATTTGTTTACATGACTGCTACATTGATTGTGATCTTTCACTCAGTTGACACTAGTCTATTAAATACAAGTTTCTTAGGTTTTTTCCACAAGGTTCACCTCTTAATTTTTGACAAAAGCTGAACTCCCTTAACAGTTAGTAAAAAAAAAAAAACACTTGCATTTAACTAACTCAAGAGTGATGTTGACTGAACCCAGGCGTCAGTATTAAAAGAGGATCCTTGCTAACTGTGTCTGCCTACGCTTTTCTCTTCATTGCAGGGGGACGGATTTAAAATGGCGGCGCGATCGCCGGCGCCGCGGCTCGATTGGTCGACTCTCGCGAGGGCCGCTGCGCCTCTGTGGTCGGCGTGCGCGCTTCTCACTTTACGGGCCCCGCCCTCTCCTTTCAGCTCCGACATCGATCGGACACGCGGGCGATCCCACATTCTGACGTCGATTGAGAAGCCTCGGTCGGCCCCGCGTTCTGCCATCGATTCAGAGTCCCTGGCATACCGACCGACATGCGGATTTTACAGAAGGTGCGACCCGCATATGTTCCCGGGGTCTCTCTCCATTTCCCCCCGCTCACTGAGAAAGCGTGAACGCGGTCGAAGGAGAGCGTCTTACCGCTGCTGCTCTGTGACCGCTGCGGGATTTAGCGCTGGAGCATTATGGGGGACGTATGTTTACAGCGGCGAACGCGGCGGGCAAATCCGCTAATCCGTAGCGTGGCTTTGGTGTGCCCCGCGCCCCCCGTGTGATGGCAGAGCGGCCCCCGGCGGGGCCCCCGGCGGGCTCAGAGCCCCCGGCGGCGGGATGCCGGGGCGCGGTCCTGACCAAACGCGTCCTTGAGACGCGCGGAGACGCTCAGTGTGTTTGTGTGTCCTGTGGAAGGGGAGATAAGCCCTATCTCTCCAGGGTGATGAGCAAGAAACAAGCCCCCCCCCCCGCCAGACCCTTACGTCAGCAGCACCACTGCCCTCAAACACACACACATACGCGCTCACAGACAGAGACACACAGAAATACACACAGACACACACGCGCACACTGACACACTCACGCACATACACACACACTCACACACACACCGACACGCTCACACACGCATACACACACACACACACACACACACACACTCTCTCTCTCATACACACACACAAACACACACACACAGACACGCTCATACACACACACTCACATACACACATACACACACACATACACATCTCTCTCTCTCTCTCTCTCTCTCTCTCTCTCCCTCATACACACACACACACACACACACACAAAGTGCAGGGTTTCCATCTGTGCTATGTACGGTCCGCATCCAATCCCGCCAAATGTGTGCCATTCAGACACAGCAGTCCAGATATCATTTGGGCGAGCAATCTAAGGTGCTCTCAGGCTATCGTGTGTCGGACTCCCAGTCACACGCTGAAGAGGTGGAATCATGCTAAACTGCGAGCGGCTAGAGCTGCCAGTTCAAACACGAAATGCCTCCTGCCTGTTTCCACTTCCAAGGAGGGAGACACAATGGGTATTGTGTAAACCACCTTCCCCCCCCCCCCCCCCCACCCCCCTTGATTTCGGAACTGCCTCCTTGATTTCCCCTCAGAATCAGCTGGCCCTCGCTCTCTCATACCCGAACGGGGTGGCGGAGCTGGACTGGGGGGAATTCTTGGCCCGGGCCAGGCGGTCCCCAGGAGACCTGTTTTTTTCTCAGGGAGCACTCCGCCACACACTACAGCAGACTCGGGCAGGGGACGAGAGCTGGTGGCACTGCTGGAACGGGTAATTATTTTACTCCTGAACGGAGCCGAAGGGTGCGAGGCTCCGCCTCTCAGGAAATGGACCGGGCACCCAGATTTGGAGACGAAGCGCATTAACCACACCCTTGGAGACCGCACACTAACTGGAGTGAATAACGCTGACTGCTGTGATTACTGATATTACACAACTGTTACATTAACTGCTTTACTAAGGGGCCACACCAATGGTGCATAAGGTACCTGATTGCTATCGCACATGTTTTTAATGCTAGCATAGTAACACTATCCACATACTTAATCTAAGTATCACCAATCTTGGCAGAATGTAGGCGGTTTTAACAATAACTTGTTAAAAAAAATGTGCCCTTGACCAGCCCTCATGCTAGCACAATAGCAATGTTTTTTTTTAAGTGTAAGATATTTTAAGCTTACAAAAGCCATGCTTTAAGCAGTATAAGTGTGGGAATTGGTACACGTACTGTATGTATCGCCTCGTGAAGCTTTCTTCAAATTGTAAATATTAATCTGCCATATATGATTTTCCACCATATTTGAATTTGTCTGAAACACTAAAATGACATCTCCTCTGAGACTGCTCGTCATATTCAACGTGTAATTTTCACTGAAATACTGCAGATGCTCACATATAAAAGCAGATAAAAATATAGAGGTTTCGTTAAATAATACTGTCGCAGTGAGCCAATCAATTTATGTTGTCGGCACGAAATATGCAAATAGATAACAATTGGGAATATCGGAACAGAAATCACATATGTAAATCGCTTCACATTAAAACACGCTCTCAAATTTCATGATGACGTTTTTTTCCCTCCTAAACTGCCTGACCTACGGATATGAAATTTGCCCTTATTTGTTATTTCGAACAGAAATATGACAACCACAAGTCCGTGAAATCGCAAGTATGGCTTTTATATATTTCCACGTCTTCTTCAACCAGTTATAAAAAATGGCTATAAGTTGGATTCAAAAACATAAATAAAACAAAATAAAAATAAAAAAGTGTGACTGTGAGGAAATCGCCATATCTGCGGTGGCATTGATTTGAGCGCGCGGCGGTGTTCACGACAGTACAATAAAACAATACATCAAAAAGAACTCTCCTGTGCCTCCAGTGATCGACTGGTCTTAAATTCCTCAGCACCCTGCCGGTTGTAGCTCCTGCTAAATGCACTGGCTCACTGTCAAAGGCTGAGATGCACGGGACTCTTCAAAAACACAGAGGTTCTGAGTACGAGACCAGCTTGTGCTCTTTCACTGTTTTTCAGCTGCTGCATTTTCTACGTAATTGTAGTTGTAAGCATACGTGTGAAAGGTCTGTATATGCGTTTCGGCGCTTTATCCTTAGCCCTGTTAATCACGGCTTGCAGCTATTATTATTATTATTATTATTATTATTATTATTATTATTAGGAGTAGTAGTAGTAGTAGTATTACTGTATGTATTATTTTTATTGTAGTTTACATGGTTGTCAGCATTCAGCAGCGCTTGAAGGACAGAAGAATAGCTGATGTAGGAGGCCACGCTCAGAATGAGATGTGCTGTAATGCTGCTAAGCCCATAAGGGGTTTTATATCATTCACGCGCAGGAATTTGCTCCGAGTCCAAGTGGAAACATCAAAACAGGGCTGCTGTGACCTGACAATGTCAGCCCAGCGCCGCCTTTCCGATGTGAGAAAGACTGAGGCAGAAAGACAGACTGAGAGAGAGAGACGAAAATAGAAAGAGTGGAGAAGAAGAAAAAAAAAAAACAAAGCCGTCTGACATTTCAGCTCTCGTCGAGTCAAAACAGAGTCACAATCTGTCTCTGAAATCAAGTCAATTCCCTCAAGATTCTCACCTCAATTCCTACATTCCTTTAAAACTTAATTTGGCAATACCACCATCCCCCCCCCCCCCCCCACCCCCACACACACATACGCACAGCCTCTCATTTCCCTATCTAAACCACACACAGACCACCCCACCGCCCCACCAATCCCCACAGTGACCCAACTCTGTGGTTACAGCCGGAAAAAAAACATTGAAATAAAATAGAGATAAAACAAAGAGGCTGAGAAATACATGCAGCCTTACACAGAACCGCAGGAAGGACGATGAGCGACAGAATAATGAAAAAGAGCCATTCAGCTCAGATCTCCAGTGTTCTGGTCTCTGCTGACAGCCTCTATCTCTGCCAAGAGCAGCTTCAAGACTCTGGAAAAGGCCACACCAGCTCTGCTGTCTTTGAATCATCCTATTATTATTAGTAGTAGTAGTAATAGTAGTAGTTGTTGTAGTTGTTATTAGTAGTAGTTGCAGCAGTTGTTATTGTTATTAATATTAGTAGTAGTGGTAGTAGTAGTAGCTTTATTATTACTATTATTACATGCCTTTTCTGTTGAAATCTGTTGGGTACCTCAGGTTGCAACAGTATGAACTGTGCTCTGTGGAAGATCAGCAGTGACAACCACGACCTTCTTAATAGCATTTACTAAAATGAACAAAATTCGGCCCGCGAACCAACAATGCTTTAACAACGAAGCATTGCGCACTTACGAATGCCTTATTACACATTCATAATGGCGCCGTGTTCCGCAGCGCGATCGCACCGATGTTCCGATACGTTATTATTATTCAGCTCCACTTTGCGCGGCCCGAACTCTTCCGCGCTCCGCGTTTCTTCCGCGCGGCTGATTTTTTAACTCCATCGATTGAGGTGAAACACGGCGCGCGCGCGCGTGCGCTGCACCACGCCCAGGGATACGTCTCGGAGTAAATTAATCAGCGCGCTCCTCTGCTAACCTGCGGCGCTGCTCGGCGCACCGCTCCATAAACACGGTGTTCTTTCCCAAGCTGCGGGAGACGCGATCGATGCTATCAGCAAATTACTAGCGATTCCTCAGAACGAATCAGGAATAGGAAAGCATTTTTTTATTTCTTTTTTTATTTTTATTTTATTGGATTAAGGGGGTAGAACGTGCTTGAGATGCCGTTAATTGAGATGTGCCTCCGCTGTTTAGTTTTGTGTTAAAAAAAAAAACGAGCCCGAAAGTTCAAAGCGTATGAAAAAAAAAAGCCTCTTCGCATTCGCCTCGTATTCAGCAGCGAGACGTCTGGGGAAGCCGAACGCGGCTGAACTGAGGATGCAGGAGACTAAACTGCTGACTGACTGAACTGCGATGTCTGAGACACAGAAGATCCCGAAGCAGAGAATGCAGTCGGGAAGGAATTCATCACCCCCCCCCCCCCCACTGTATCCTTGTCAGCACACTGTACCACGGAACAAGAGCGAGAGCAACTCACAGCTGAACAGCTGAGTGCTATATTCCCTCTCTTCCTCTTCCCCTTGCGTTCTCTTGCGCTCCGGGTTTGATGGAGAACGAGGCCTAACGTTGGCCTAGCGGCTCCCTGGCTTTCCCCCGTACACACGTACGCACACGTCAAAGGCATCCACGCACGCGTGCACACGGAGACACAGACCCAGACTCACGCATCACGGGTCCGATGCGAGACAACAGGCTGGGTCTGCAATGGAGCCTCACAGCCGCGAAAACATTTCATCACACTGGAGTCTCCGACTCTTCCCTCCCAGATTTGGACTTTGCGTCTGTTGGCTTGACGATTCCAGCTCCATAAAATAGCACTAAAATGAGTGTGTGTGTGTGTGCATGTTTGCGTGAGTCCTTTTGGCTTCGTTTTAATTCAACACACTGAGGGAAAACAAGCCCGAAACAAAGCATTCTGTTCTGTGAAACACTGCGTCCTCTGCCAAGAGTTTCCTAAGTTAGACCGGACCACTTTCTCTCAGCCAATGCGACACAAAACAATGCTATTTGTAGGGGGACATTTCTGCATGACTCCCACATTCCAGGTAGGCTACGTCTCTGAATATGAAACGTTCACCACGTGTGGCAGATTCTCTGTGAAGCGCACAGCACGCACACTGCAGAGACGGAAGACATGGGAGTCTTGAGAAGTTCCAGAGACGCTGCCGCGCGGCAAATGAAAGATGGCCGCCGTCTTCTGACAGGTCAGGTTGTAACATCGCATGCTGAATAATAAAGACAGGGGGAACTCTAAGTGGAGTGTTTCTGCAGTGAAGCTTGTAAACGGACAAGCCACCCAGAGATAAGTGTTTCCCTGCGGCCAGGATGGCGCACGTGTGCGAATGCACCGTGTGTCTGTGTGTGTGTGTGTGTGTGTGCCTCTGTGGGTCTGTGTGTGTATGTGGATGTGTGTATGTGCATGCGTGCGTGCGTGTGCTTGCGTGTGCGTGCATGCGTGTGCATCAGTCCCCACCCCCTGCTGTGTTCCTGTCGCTCTGGTGTGCTGGGGCAGAGATAGTGGGGTAGGAGTGGTGGGGGTAAGAGGGTAAGATGGCCGCTCTTCATGCCCGTATTGCTTCATACTCAATTTCATTGAAAGGCTGAGGACACAGAGGAGCACTCTGACACACTGGTTTTCCATCTCACTGCTGTCCTCATGCTGAAGAGGGTACATTAGCCTCTATCCAAAGTTTCAAAACAAGAACTTCAAACGAGTATCTTATCAGAATTAGGCCTGGGCCAGCATGAGATTTTTTGCAGTATGATAGCCTAAGTAAAAATGCCATAGTTTCAAGTATCGCTATTGTGGTATTGCCCCAAAATGCGAAAATGTAAAATTGTAAAAAAAAAAAACTTAAACATTTTTTGCAACTGAACAAAATGAGTAATGAGTAAATTCTAAATTGCCCTTTGTGAATAGTCAATTTAATAAAAAATGACCGAGGTACAGCATACCGTGAAACCACAAACTGGCCCATGCCTGATCAGCGTCCTTCAGCCTGAGTGAGATAACGCTGTGCTATGTAGCTAAATCAACTATAAACGTACACAAAAAAACTGCTTCCAAAAGTTATCGCAGTATGAATCGGTACGTAAAACTGAACCAATAGTCACACCGTGCACAAGAACACCTGGTTTTTTAAACTGCCTTTTGCCACGTCGGTCGCGGATATCGGACAGACTTCATACAGCGCCGCGGAGGAGAAGGTAAACGAGGAGAGCTCTGGCTTGCGTCCCATCCCCGTTTTATTTGGCGTAGGTGCGGTCTGCGCGAAAAAGAGAGAGACTGTACACGTATCAAACCCAAACACGCGCCACCTCACTAATAACAAATTAGGAAGCCGCCGCGATTAGCGCTTTTGTCATTCATCATTACAGGAGGGGTCCAATTCCATCCACGGGATAATGAGCTACAGGGAGAAATGGGATTTTGTTCCGGGAGATGGGCGCACACACACACACACACACACAAACAAAGTGCATTCACAGGCACATACACTCACACAAAGGCACACAGTCACACACACACACACAAAGGCACGCAGGCAGGCGCACACACACACACACACACACACACACACACGCACACACAAACAGACACAGGAGAGAGGAGACTGAGCGCTGCCAAGTCGCTGAGAGTTCGTCATCACCCTTTCCATTAACCTCGCTCTCGTCTGGGGCCAAACCGTACTCATGATACCAATCACACTCTTTTCACAATCGCTCACACACACACACACACACACACACCCACACAGACACCCACACCCCCCCCCCACACACACACACACACACATCCACTCACACAGACACCTACCCACCCACCCCCCCACACACACACACACCCCCCCCCCCCCCACACACACACACACACATCCACCCACACAGACACCTACCCACCCACCCCCACACACACACACACACACCCCCACACACACATATGCACCCACAGACGCACACACACATACACACCTACACCCCCCCACACACACACATACTCAGACCCTACTTCTCTCTCTCTCTCGCTCTCTCTCTCTCTCTCTCTCCCTCTCTCTCTCTCTTCCTCTCTCTCCCTCCCTCTCTCTCTCTCTCTCTCTCTCTCTCGCCCACAGCAGCAGTAGGTAATGGAGTCTGATGCAGAGCCTGAGAGCGCAGCGCCCGGGCGTGGCACATATACGCAGGGATCCCCACAGCCCGCCGCCGCACGCGGCTGATGTCAACTCCCCCCTCCCCCCACCCCCGACTGCCTGACTGACTACCCCTGAGCTAATAAGGCCTGCTCATATCAGTCACGCGGGCTCTAATGACCGAATTAGACCGCCACGCTAAAAAAAAAAAAAAAGTGGGCGGCGAAAGATAAACACCGACGCGCGTAAATCCGTTTCTTTTTTTTCTCTCAGAGCTGTCAGCGCACCGTCACGTTTCGCCTCGCGTCGAGTCGAGCGAACAGCGCTATCAATTTGCCCGCCGGCGCCTTTTCCGCCGGCGCTAACTAACCCGGGCGTGAATTACCTCGCCCCCCCAGGCCGCGACAAGCGCCCCGCCCTCACCCCCGCGGCTGAACCCCTGACCCCGGGCTGAGGCCAGCTGTTGCCCCCCCCCATCCCCCCCCCCCCCCCCCCCGGGCCGCGCCTCTGATTGGTCGAGCCCCTTCCGTCGTTACATCACCAGGCTCCTTGGCGCTTTTTTGGCGAGGGGCTCGCCGATGGCGTCAGACCTGCCTTGACGTTAATAGTTTCACCGGCGCAAACTTTACACGTATCGCGGCTCTAACAAATGCATTTCATTAGACTAAACAGGCAGTGAGAATCATTCGATTTACATAATGAGAAAGCTATTACACTGTAAAACAAATCAGCCTTCCCCTCCAGTGCCCTCATTTTGTCATTTGGCTGAAAAGCAGGAGAGAGAGAGTGAGAGAGGAAGGGAGAGGGAGAGAGAGAGAGACGGACAGAGAGAGAGAGAGAGAGAGAGAGCAAGGCAGGGACTTCATTAGTTACAGTGCGGTATGGCTGGTCCTCTCTCCCTCCCTCTCCCTCCTTCCCTCACTCTCCCTCTTTCTCCCTCTCTCTCTCTCATACTGTACTGCACAGCACCACTGTATCGCAGACCTGCTGGGGCTGAGCAGCAGGCTTCAGTGTGGACAATAATGGGGACGGACAGTTTCAACCCACCACCTCTCTTCTACCTCTTCTCTGTTGCGTTCGCTCACTCAGTTCAGCTGGCTGTACTATATTGGTATGACAAGAGTAGCGACCAACAAGCAAATAAGAGATAACCGATAACTTAACCAACAAACTGAATTGCCAAAAATAAATATTAATAATAAAAAAATAAATACATTCTACACCTACACAATAAGCGAACAAAAATAAGCACGGACATAATATGTTTGTTATTTTATTCTAGTTTCTGACTGGTACTGCGCTGATGAAACCACCAATGCTATCCTCTCTCCCCAGAACAGCAGCAGTCTCTCTGACCATGAGGTCTCAAATTCTGTGCGTGTATTGCATCTCTAGCCCATCTGATGCGACTAAGCTGTATCAGGAGTGCATACGGCGGGCCACATCAAATACCTGGATCCGGCTGAAGGTACCTGAGGAGTCGTTTGGGAACCTCTGGCCTGGAGTATTTCTGCATCTCTTTTGCTCAGGACCAGTAGACTTCTACAGCGCAGACTAATTTCAAGGCCTGGCAGCCATTTTCTTTCCGTTTTCGCTCATGCCACCCAATAGGAGAAGGACGTAAGGTGTTAATGCTTTGCAATCTTTCGGTTGAATCTAATCATCACTGTTGGTGTGGTGATACCTCGAGACTACTTCAAGGTAGCAGAATTTATTTATTTTATTTTATTTTCGCTAAGCCTAGCCTTGAGACTAGCTGGCTTTCTTCTTCTACCTCATACTTGCTTTTCATTTATTACCTTGTACCAGTGCCCTGTAGCGCGATGCCTGAACAAGAAATACACATTTTTCTATATCTCATCTCATCTTGTTCTCATTTTGGAAATATTCCCTTTCATGTTCAGTGGTTCACAAGTTCTTTTTCCCTTTCTATGCTGACCTTCTACACATCAATAACATAAAGTACTCTGTCTGCACTCACACACATTTTGTTTTTGCTCTTAAGGTACTGTAGTCTGTACTGCTCGTGGAAAAAAAATAAATTCAATCACCAGGACCATGTAAGAACCTTTGTATTCTATATGCCTGATTTACTGACACTAGACTGACTGTCACAGCTTATGAAAATTTGATCAAAAATGTATTTTTATTTTATTTTGGATACTGGCAATCATGCAGAATCAGCATAGTCAAGGCCTATCACTACTTGTGAATGTTAATGACTTTAAAAGTGGAGGGTGAATATCACTGGGACATTTTTAGCACAAAGGGAGAAGCTGGTATTTTGCAACAGCAAAATAGTCAAACAGACGTTCAAAGGAACACCTCTGGATGACTTTTATTTTGACAAACACAATTAAAAAAAAAAAAAAACATGATAGCACCAGTAGAAATGAGCAAAGAGGAAACGCAGGGGATAACATTAGAGCTTCAAATAACCCAAGAGCGTTTTCCATTCCCCTTTTCTGTGAGAACCCTCTGTGCATGCCTCCATACCGTTCTTGGTAATTATCTGTGGAAAAACTGCAGCACAACAGCAGCAGTACAGTAAGTTAAACGCACAGGAGGTCCTGCTCTCTCAAAGCCCCATTCCAATGAATGAGGGTTATCAGCTCAACCTCCTGTGCGTGCACACGCGCTGTTCTCACACACACACACACACATGCGTATACGTTCACACGCCGCCTCACACCAAAAAAAACTGCACATTTTTTCCAACTACGCCGCATTACCATGGAAACCGTGTTTTAACAGCTGTTTTGCATGCCAGGCAATGCTGGCCTTTCATGCTGCATAATGCATACGGGTTTATGTATTTTTATTCTCTCCCAGTGATCCGGCTTATGAAATGACGGAGCCGTACATAATTAAGGAAAACGACGTCTCGTCCGCGAAGAAAGCCATGGGAGTCGTTATTTTCCGCGCCGCTCTTACGACGAGCGACTGGGAGGACCCCAAAATGGCTGGAGGGTCCAACCAAACTCTACACTGCGGTGTAGAGACTCTTCCAGCGTGTCACCTCGTGCTGCGGCTACACTGAGAACTCACTTCAAAGAGAAAATCTTTAAAAAAAGAAAGCGAAAGACCCGGCCTATAAATGATTAATGCGAAATACTTTATTCACTGACAGTTTAATAAGAAATTCACCCCGGGGGACGGAACACATCGACTCGCATTATAATACGTTGGAGGCCAGAGAGGAACTCGGGATCTCGCTCGACCGAGGTCAGCGCGGTCATCTGCTTACTGTCACTCACAACCTCACGTCCACGGGACCGACCGCGAACCCGGACGCGTCAAAGAGAACACTGAAGGCCCCCCCCACCCCCCCCACCCCCCCCCCCACCCACCCCCATCCCCCTAAAACACCTGACACACTCAAACTTAGCTGAAAGTGGTCAGCCAAGCAAATGCAAGGAGGGTGGGAACCACACAGCACAGTAGGAGGGTGAGCACAGCGACTTCCTGTGTCTCTAGGACCAACCAATCGGTGCCTTTCATAGGATCCCATGACACCTGTAGGAAGTAATTCGGTAGCCACAATCACATGGACACCACAGATTATTCATATTATTATTAGTATTATTATTAGTATTATTATTAGTAGTAGTAATAGTAGTACTATTAGCATTAGTATTATTACTCCTACTATGCATGTTCTAGCTAGCTTTATTGCAAGTTTTTGTTTTGTGTCAACTCTCGGATGACTTTGCACTTCCCAGTGTCATCTCAACTTCACACTACAGCCAACCATATAGGCCTTGCTGCAGTTCTGAGTGCATATTAGCATTCAATGCTAAAAGTGCATAAGCATGACATCAAAAATGTGTAAGGGCAGATAACAGTGTTACAGGGAAAATTACTTTAGACTGGATAAAGCCGCCTGCTGGGGTACGATAGAGTTCAGATTTTCTTTTCACCCGTTAACTCACTATACTGGGGTGGAATTTTTCTAGATTTTTCTTTGAGAGCGATTCAGCCAATGAGTTTATATCAATGAGTGGCTTTATCACCCTCTGCCACCTGCATCAACAAGGCTATACAATTATCGATCAGAAAAAAAAAGTGACGCGCATTTTTCCATACAAACTTACCTAAAGTTAATAGCTATACATTGATACTCGCCTAGATGTTAATTTTGCAGTGCAGCCAACTGTTAATCTGTTGTGTGTTATGCAAATACATGGACTGGTCTCCCCAAGCAGAAAAAAGTGAAGAGCCTGTTTATACTGCACCATTTAGCAACAGAATGCTTGATAATCTCACTGGGTATAAGACTTGAGTAGAGGGTAGCAGAGAGTATATGGTCTTTGAACTACCTAGAAAATGCATCTTGGAGTACAGTTGGTGCTCATTTTGAATTTCTTTATTTATTTTTTGCTCGGTTACTAATTAGACTGCAACCAATTAGCTAGCCGCCGCCACCAACTGGCAACAAAAGAATAGCATATGCCGTGCACCTCGTGGACTTTGGCTTCTCGGGGAGTCACACGATGCCGTCTGTGGTGTCCATTTATTCCCCTCCCCAGAGAATTTGTTTCTCCACAGTGCCTCTCCCCGCCAGTCGGCGAGTGGGACTGAGCCGAGAGACTGAATCGGTAAACAGAACGAGGAGGAGGAGGAGGAATCTCTGCAATCAACAACTGCCATTTTGCCACAATAAACCAGAAGAGCATTCTGGGAAGAAAAAAAAAAAAACAAGTGCTCTGCCATTGCTTTTTCTATTTCTTTTTTTTTTTTTTGGTTGTTTGTGTTGTTGTTGGTTTTTTTTTAATTTGACGCATTTGAACAAAATCTCATCTGACACATGATATTTTTATACAGCTGTTGCACCAACTGCCCTGTAGCAAAGCTAGTTACAGCTGAGGCAGCTGGACACATACAGAATACTAACCATTAAACTTTTGGGTCAAGGTTGTCAAACATACATACCAGTTAGGTATAGTAGTGACACTTCTCTTGGTCAATTATGATGAATGGGAACTGGACTGCATTCACAGTATATGACACCGTTTGAAGCAACTACAGCTGCAAGCGTTTTACAATTAATGCCTCTCATTCACTCATTTACACACACTCACACACACAACCGTGAAAGACTCCAGCTGAATTTGACCTGCACAGGGCTTCAGCACAAGGAAGCTCTGTGCACGTTCTCATATTCACTACACTTATGGGGACAGCGGCTGTTTTGACGTCTCCTCACCCCTCGATCCATAGCATCTGCACCGTCTCTCCCCTCAGGGTTCGACACCACATATCCCCAGGATCTGACGACAGACGGCGCTGGATTGATGCGATGTTGACTTCATCTCGGGGGCCCCATGAGGCCATTTGTCATAAAGGCTAATTGCAGATGTCCATTAGAGGGGGGATCGGAAAGGCAAGGGAAGCAGCTCTGGCTCGTCAGAACTAGACAAACATATTTATATTTATAATGGATAACGTAATTTATGATGCGCCTGTACGACACCAGCTCTCTACAAGTGGCACTTGTAGGCTGGCACTCAACCAATCAAATCTTATTTTCTGTTGTGGGGAAATGTTGTGGGGAAAACAAAAGAAGCCAGGCAGGACCGGCCATGAAACTGGCATCAGGAAAGCAATGGCTCATTTAGTCAACGTTCCTTCTTCCGTAGCACGAGTAGAATATCAGTAGGTGGGTGTGCTGACACGTTAGCACCTACAGCACCTTTAAAACGCAGGAAATGCCTGCTCCAGCAGTCTGCAGGCATGCGGTGAGATTACACCACATGTCTCTAGCTGTCTGCTAGTGCGTACAACAGTCAACTGTGAAAAACACTACACATCCATACGTCAGCACTATGACAAATTATGGTACTGTACACCAGCACTGTGATTGTATATAGAGTTCCGTACACCAGAACTGTGACTGAATATAGAGTTTTGTGCACAGGCACTGTGACTTCATATAAAGTTCTATTCACCAGCACTGTGACTGTATCCAAAGTTCTGTACACCAGCACTGTGACTGCATATAGAGTTCCGTACACCAGCACTGTGACTGCATATAGAGTTCCATTCACCAGCACTGTGACTGTATATAGAGTTCTGTTCACCAGCACTGTGACTGTATATAGAGTTCCGTTCACTAGCACTGTGACTGTATATAGAGTTCCGTACACCAGCACTGTGACAAATCCAAAGATATTGTTCTGCTGTCAATTCTGCACTTCTGTCAGTGGACACTATTATAAAGTAACGATCTACGCCCGGAAACTTATAACACGGCACATTCCCCTCAGCTGGGGAATGATCTCAAACAGAAATCCCAAAATGAAATACGGCCTGAAATGACAATTTTCTTCACCACCCCCTCTCTGCCTCCTCCCCCCCCCACCCCCCTTCCCATCCCTCGAACCCAGAGCCGTCTGTCAGCTGTCTGTTCCAGTGTGCTGATGGATCCTGCAGGGAACAGGTGAATGCACCGTGGCATGCTGGGAGTCATGGCACTTTATCGCGTGCATCTCATTTCCCTACATTAGCATGCATTAGCATGCATTGGCAAGAAGCTGCAGTCACCATTAGAGCGTTCAGGAACAGCGGTGGCTGAGTGTGTGAAGTCTCGGGCACACTGGGGAGGTGTGCTCAGTCAAGGGGTACAGAGGGGGTACACCAGGCTGCCCACATTTGGGACTCGGGAGGGGGGAGATGGGGGGGGTAGTTACTTGGTTGAGTGAAATGGAGGGGTAAGGGGAGGGGGGGGGAGGGGGGGGGGGTTTGGCAGGGCAGGAAGTGCGCCAAAGAAAGCATAGCGGCGCTCTTAAACGTCTGAGTGCACACGCTCAGATGAAGCGCCTCTGACACATCGCAACGCCAACAATCTCCTGACAAATCCTGACAGATTAAGTGCTTTTCATCTCCTCGGTGCTCCCAATGAGAACTACACTTATTAGCACATTTTCTGACGCCCCCCCCCCACCCCCCCCCCAACCCCCACCCCAACCCTCCCCAAACCACTTAATTCTTCAGAGGTGATTGAGAGAGATAAATGCGAAAGGTCAAACGTTTGCCTCCGTGATAGAATAATTTGTCATGGAATGCTTCCCTGAAACATATATCAGAATCAGAATCATTGCCCCTCTCTCCGCTGAGCCGCCGCGCCGCTTAGCCCCGGCGCTAACTGGGCCGTCCGCAAGACGTCAAGCAAACCGAGCCAAGGACGCGGAGAAAAACAAGGTGGCGTCAGCCAGTGATCCCTGTCATTTGGAGGAACATCCCTCAGTGTGACTAAGCACCGGATCTAGGTCCGGAATACAGCATGAGTTAGCCTACAGATTGGGAAGACAACTGCAGTTTTTATCACGCTGGCAGAGAGCGAAAAGGCACAGCCCAACAAAACTGTCCTCAGTACCAGGACTAACTCAGCACACGTGTGGGAGCAAAGTCCCCAGAGGGTCAGCTGTTTATGACAAGCTTCACACACACACACACACACACACACACACACACGCACACGCACACACACACGCACAAATTCAAACTTCAAAAACATTTAATTCAGCTTGTATTGTAAGATACGCACGTTGACCAGCCTTGACACACACGCGTCCTCTGATTTATGCTCAATGGCAAATTTCTTCAAATTCACCTTCCTTATTGGGGAAAGCGCACAAAAACGATCACCTTTATTTCAGCGGCCCGACTTTCACCTCTGCTGCGGCTGCGAAGGTTAACAGAGACGCCGGGAACACATTTAAGAGACAGCCGAGCCCCCCTGAAAAAAGGGGACTGTCACCACAACAAAGAAAAACAGACAGTGGAGAGAAATAAAATTAAAGGCTGAACGGGACTTCAGGGATAAGTGGAAACAGCCAGCGACAATAGGACAAGGGAATAGTCGGTTCTGACACTGGCCTGAAAACGATGTAAAAAAAAAGGAAAAAAATGAAACGCGTCCTCAGGAATGTCTGTTCCGTTTGGGGGGGGGGGAAAGCTTTCAGATTTTGCGCGCTAGTGCCAATACTTCAATTTTAATGAGCTGCCTCGCTACGGTAATAGCTACCGCGGCTATAAAGGGTAGCCGGCTGTACTTGTTACTGCCGGGGCACGCGGATGAAAGAACGAATTAGCTGGCAGCGCGAGTCATTTCCCTGCTACGTTATTTGCGGTAATGTTCGCCGGATGCCATTGTCAAGGAAAAGCGTTACTAAACCACATCAATCCCCCGCCCAGCACTTCCATTTCACAGTGTTCCTCGCTGCGCGTCCGAGCTCGAGGGACGGCCGGCTCTTATTGCGGGGTTGTGTTCTTGAAGTCTGGAGTGCTAAATGGAAACGGTCGCGCGCCAAAAAAGGACAGGGTTCAACTCAAAGTGAAACATGAAACCAGCGCACAATATGCAGATCTTCCGTAATTAAAAATAGATGAAAACAGTACACATACAGTATTTTTTTTGTTTTAGTGAACATGGTGAGTTTCTTCATTTAAAAGTTCCGTAAGCTGGTTCTCAGGTATGTACACTGCGCACACACACACACTCACACACACACACACACACACACAGACGCGCAGATACACACACAGACGCGCACACACACACACACACACACACACAAACATACACACCACTCCCAAACTGCACAAACACAACTCCCATCCTCCAGTGCGTGCGGTCAAGCGGCGCGACTCCCCCCAGGCGTGTCCACCCGTCTCCCCACAGCCCCGGTCCCGTGCTCTCCCCTCTGGGCTGGAGCTCTGCTGCTAGCGCTAACGCTAACGCTAACGCCCCGACTGCGACAGATTCAATTAGCGCAGCCTGCCGGGGCACGGCTGACGGACGGGCGGGGGGACGAGGGGACGGGGGGGGGGGGGGACGGCGGGGCTCGCGGGCAGAGGAGAGCGGGACGCTCTGACCGAAATGCGCCGCAGATCAGCACATCTTAACGCAATTACACTCGATTACGCCCCCTTAAAAAACGGGTTATTTTCTCACAGCGCGGGTGCCACGGAGCCATTAAGAGCCGCGTCCAAATGGCTCCAAAACGGACATTAAGCAGGAAGATTGGGGGAGAGAAGAGCCCGG
The DNA here is from genome assembly GCF_013347855.1 of Anguilla anguilla. NCBI lineage: Eukaryota > Metazoa > Chordata > Actinopteri > Anguilliformes > Anguillidae > Anguilla > Anguilla anguilla. The sequence continues at coordinate 8,394,361 of NC_049207.1, forward strand.
TTATTAAGTTACCGGACCTTTTCTCTCGCGTAGCCTCAAGTGCCGCCGCGCCCACTCCGCTCGCGAAACGAGCGAACGCTGACGGACGATCGTCCCCCGCTCCGGAATCCGCAGGGATTGCCGGGCTGCTAACATTCTAAAAATAAGGGCTATCTGTCACAGCGGCCGCTGCACGTGTGAGCACAAACCACGCGCGGTTCCGGTAATAAATGTAGGACCGGTGGCCGTCAGGTGGCTCGTCCTGCTAAAGCAATGTTTCTCGGTGCAGTGGCCCCGATATGCCGCTAACTGCAGTTCTGACTGCAGCCAGGGAATAAAGGGCTTTAGTGTTGCCCAGGGAGGAAGAGTAGCAGTAGGCAGGGCCATCCCTACCCCTGCATCTTGGTTGATTGCTGGCCTCTGGTAGGGCCAAACTGGCCCGGTCTAAAGTTCAGGGCATGGTAGTAGTTCATTTCAGTTAAAACAAAAAAGCAGGGAAATAACAAATGTATGTAACTACATATATGTCTACACACAGTAAATACTGCTCACAGTGGCAAAGCAGAACACTTGGGCCATGGCAACACTGTGAAGTGTCTGTCTGCCAATTTCACAGAAAAAAGGGGGGGGGAGCTTCTATGAAAACACACAGATTCACTGGAAGCTGCTGCTTACCAATCGATACGCCGCCCAAGGCAGCGGACGCCATTTTGTTTCACACACCGCCGCATCTGACACTCAATATGATGGGGGTATCATCTGTTTTCGTGACTTCCGATACGTTTTGATGTGTCGGTCAGCACGGGGCGTTTTCGGGGCGCGACGTCAGGATGCGAACAGGGGGGGGGGGGGCAAACGAGGAGGGAGCCCCCCGCGAATGTGAGAGACGCAGCTAACCGCGTAACCGCAGGCGCAATATGGCCTGCTAACGGGCTGCAGCCGAGCAGCAGGTAAAGAGGCGGTCGTGACGGTCGGAGGCGTCCTGGCTTCATTAGTCACCCGGTAGTTGTCCCGTCTCGGCCCCGGCCGCCCAGCAGCCCGATCGAGACTGGAGAGGGGCGAGGGCAATTGCCCGTAGGGTCCAGGAGCACGCCGGCTCATTTTGTACTCCTAACCCAAAATGGCTCCGTGTCTGCGCGGGCTGCCAGGCCCCAGAATCACCACCACCAGCACCACACAGACACCTGCTGCTGCGCTGCTACGTGGACAGATGCAGGCTAATTAACATCACGGTGCCCTGAGGGGGTGGGGGGGAGAACGCGTGGTGGAACAGGTGTTGACGTGACGTCGACCCCCAGGGCGGCGCACGAGAGCCGGAAACAGCAAGGACGCAGCTCAGAGGCAGGCGCTGGCAGGGCAACAAGACGGACTGCAACTGCTAGAGCAAAAGACAGCAGAGAAGCCAACTCCAGGACACCTTTCCCACTGCCTAGCAGTCCAGGCCAATCCAGGTCATCGCAAGTAGCACGTTAGCATTCCGAGAAGACGCTCGGCATTGGTGGCCTACGATCAGCGCGCAAGCTCGTTGCTAGCGATAGGCGGAACGGCTCGAACCAGTACGCACTGCAAGTGGCATATGCGTCCCTGCGTTGTCACCAGACTTTACAAAAGAGCATCCATTCAGAGAGGAACTCGCAGACGAGAAGGCGCAGAACGTTTTAGGAACAACAGAAACACGGAGAGGCTGGCAGCCAGAGCTAACGCTGAGTTTTCGCGACATTGCACCAACGCCGAAAAAACTTTGCCACGACGTTTCAGTCTGTGTTTCGACGATGGAGCACATTTCTCAACAGACTCTGCGAGAGATCAAACCTGGCACGTCGCGGAGAGAGACATCCAGAATAATCAAGAGAGAAACCCTGGAGAGAGAGACAGACATCTACTGTATGCCGAAACCCATTAATAACCCACATTGTATTATCTGCACAACCAATACACAACAAACAATTCTAAAAACGGCATACACTGAACTAACATGCCCCTATGTATTGCACATCCTTAAAAAAACACTACCGTACAACACCATACTGTACATTCAACTGCACTGTATGCTTCGTTAAATAGCGCTTTGCTTATGTCTATTTTATACTGCGTACTTTAATAGGATATCGGTGCCAAACCTCTGGCCCTAGAAGAAGGGAGGAAAAGGCATAAATCTGAGCTTGATTCCAGCGGGGTTAAACCCTCGGTGGAGAACGGAGTCTGATATGCCTGGAATATGCACTTGTCGCAGACGTGCCTCAGCCAAACACTTCAGCTTTAATAGCCAATCAAACTGGCAGCAGCCAGAGCCGCGCCGCGGCGACTGCTTAACTCAGGTGCGTAGCCCTGAGCCGCGATGGCTCCGGAAATAACTCCGATGCGCAGCGAGCGTAGAACGTCTGCTCGGAGAGGGAGCAGATCTCCCTGACCGGGTCTGAATCGCGGGAGCAGCCGTGGAGACGCCCCCGCTCCCGCCGCCCGTCACGCCGGGACTCGCTCTTCGGTCACCGCGGCGATTTGCGTCGCTTCACGGCGGTAGGGCGCAATGCAGCTGGCTCCCTTACAGTCTCACGGAAAAGGGGGACACTGCAATGCCCCTGGATTCATTAGTGAGCGTTCCCATGGGCAAGAAGGCCTTCTCTAATTCCTCTACGTTGACAAAATCCCACATTTTCAACCTCCCCATCCACACCCCTCAGACACATCTCCCCCTATCCAATGAAGACAAATGAGATTCTGTGGATAACTGCATATGACAGCATGCAATGGCCCTTTTTTTGTATAGGAAAGCTCCAGATTCCAGCAGATTCTCAGCCTCTGTCCTGGTCATCAGTGAATAGCTTTTCTGGAAGCCTGATTGGTCACTGCTGGTAACAAGGCCCTGGTCGCCCGGTACGCTCCATATGATTTGTGGTTGTGAGGCACTGTATGTCAGACAGCCTCAGCCATGTAAAATCTGCATATGGTCAAATTGCTGTGGGACTTTCAGTGGACATCAGCTCTGCTTTCATTATTAAGAAGAGGTAGGGGGGCCATTCTTGAAGTGCTGGATTCACGGGGCTTAAACTATACATAATTTCCCCACCTGGGGAAAAGAGCGATGACTCTTGCGATGCGGTGGTGCGCTCGTATGCATGTCTTAAATAATCATTTAAAGAGAAGAAAAAAACAACACATTTCCGTCTTTGTGGGCACGTCCCACCCGATGCTCTTCCGTTATGACAACCGTACTACAGTGGCGCGTTCATTTTTAAACCGTTAATTCTCTTGGAGCCTGATTATCAGGTGCGATCTACAGTTTTACGCATCCTGCCACTGTAGCGTTCTATTCTGGATTTGAACCCGCGACTCTGCGTCATCCGGCCTCCGCTGCAGCCACCGAACCAGATGCTGTCGCTGCTAAATCTACACAAAATAAATCTCGACTAAACCCAGTCAAATTTACTCTCTGAAAACCATATATGCTCCAGCCCTCGCTGAAAGCACTGCAGGGAGCAATGTGTGAGAGCGATCACAACGCCGGCCTGTCCTCAGTCACAACACAACAGTCCGATCTCAGTGATGATGCAGTTGAAGCTCAGCCACATCCATTGAATCTGCCACAATGGAGTTTGCTCTCTGTCACATTAGCTTAATCTCAGTCACAGGAGATCCCTGTCACAACACGCTCTATTTCTTGTCACAAATCAGTTCTGAATATTCTAAATCACAACAGCGTAACCTGAACCTCCGTTGTCGGGTTACAGCATTAATGGCCGCGCTGGAGACGGAGCAACCGACCACAAACATCCCCTCCAAAAAGGTCACGGTGAGTAAAGTGATGAAATAAAAAATAAAACTGTAACTCCATTTACAGGTGGGTGATGCCTCAGTGATATTTGAGCTAATGGATGATGCTCTCACGGTGTTTCCCCAGCCGGGCTATGACAGCGTAGCAACGCCGACGCCGCAAAAAAAAAAAAAAAGAAACATGGAACGTGAACTAGGGCAACGTGTCTCCTGTGGACCGCCGAGAGCAAAGGCGCCATCGAGCACGGCTTACCGGCGAAAGTAAACAAAACCCAAACGTCGGCCGTCTTCCCGAGACCAGGAAGCCATTTCTCTCCCGTGTTTACGGGAGCTTCGGGCCCTCCTCGCGTAAGATCCGCGGTCCTGTCTGGAACTCGTCGGCTTTGCGCTCACGTGAAAGGAGGCCGTATCCTGTCTTTTTCGGTGAGAGGCAGGGGGGGGAAACCCGCCCCCTCTCTCCCGACCCGTCAGCACCTCTCTCCCCAGGAGCCGGAGAGGCTCGCGTTCCACAGACGAGGACAGCACAGGAGCACACACACACACACACACCCTCTCGAGCCCCAACGTCACAGTCACTGTCCCCGGTCACATTACAGGCCTTCGTGTTGCGTGGAGTGGGTGTTGCTGTTTTCCTTGTTGTTGAATATTAATACATGCATCAGCCGTCATTAGTTAAAAGGTTATTTCACACGTAAACTCCCTTTGCTAATGTGGTTCTGTTACACGTTACATTTTCCTGAGGTTATTTTTTGTTTTCTTTCCCTCATGCAGTTCCAAACATACGACAGAACATACAGTATATGGAGAGACTAATGAAATCCACACATGTAAGTCATATCTTTGAAGAAATACAGCCACATAGATGGGCAGTTAGCATCTACTGTGTGACTGACTTCTGTTTTCAGGCCCAAATTTATGGTGGTGGGCGGGGAGGGGCGGGGTGACATACCAGTAATCAAAGAAGTAGGACTATCGACGCGCTCGCTCGCCACGACAAAATAAAGAGCCAGACTAATTCGGCTGGAACAATGCACCCCTCCCCAGGATCTATTATTAGCGGCGAGGCAGAGTGTCCATTGATCCCAGCTCCTGCACTTACTCTGGATTAGCCTCGTTTTACAGGGACGGGGCGGGTGGGGAGTGGAGGGGTGGGAGTCCAGGCACACCGAAAGGACACCGGAGTCATCGCGTCTCCAAGGAACAACACAAAAGTGAGTCATGCTACACTGCCACACGGGGAACAGGGCCTCAAAATATCCCCACAGAAAACTGGCAGCACAGGTTCGATACGTAAACAAGACACTGACGCCATAACCAATAACGCCATCGACTAACAGAACTGGTTGAACATTATGATCTGGGATATGAACCAGTACAGGACCAGTACACTCCAAATCCCAGGCAAGCCTTGGTCTGGAATATAGGCCACCATTTTGTCATTCTGTTTGTATGCCAGGGCTGTCATTTCTTCCCGCCTATAGACAAACTTGCTAAATAATTACCCCTAGAATTTTCTGTAGATCTTTACTGCACGCTGGTTGATAATTGGTGCTAATTATCGGGTAAACAGAATGTGACTGTCTTAAACCGCACCAACGGCTTCGCGTGTGCAGAAACGGCAAACGTGTCAAGAGTTCACCGGATAGATTTGACACGTATACAAGCAGGGAGAGAAGACTTAATGGAGCTGCGCTGTATCTTTACCTCTCTCTCTCTCTCTCTCTCTCTCTTTCTCTCTCTCTCTCTCTCTCTCTCTTTCCTTCTCCCTTCCTGCCTCTCCCGTCTTCTCCCCCCCCCCTTCTCGCATCTCTCTCTCTCTCTCTCTCTCTCTGACTGGGCAATGGCTCATGCTGAGTCTGTGCCCCCCCCCCCCACACACACACACACAAGCTGTTCCCTCCACACTCCCTCCATTACTTATTGATCAGCAGTGGGGGTTTGTCTGAATGCAGGCAGCAGCCACAGAGAAGGCTCTCATGATGGATATTTAAGACCGGCCTTCCCCTTGCTCTGTGAGACATCCCTCACCCGCTCGCCATTTACGTCTCCCGCCCGAAGTGGCGGCCTCGACCGCGTCCGCCAATCGGAGGGCCCCCCCCCCCCCGCGTCCCCCCCCCCCCCCCACGCTCGCCGGCGGCGGCGTTGTCGTCTCCGGCGTCCTGGGAGACCGGGCCGCGCCGAAACGCGGCGTGCCAAACCAAACAGACAGGGAAGCGCGAGCGCACGGCGGGACCCCCCAGAGCCAGCAGGCTGCCCGCCGCCTCCGGTGACGTAGGAGGTGTTTCTCAGCCGGTCGGCGGGCGAGAGGAGCTTCCCCTGTGCGAGGTGGGGGGGGCGGAGGGGAGGTGGTGGGGGGCGGAGGGGAGGAGTAGGCGTTCAGGAGAGCGCCGTTTTTCCGCGCTCCGTTAAAACAAAAAACTCGAGGCCCCCTCGGCCCAAGCAGGCCTTCAAAAGGCGCTCTCTGACGGTAACGCCGTCGAGCGGCGTGAAAACGCTTGCGGCGCGGTAGCGCAAGAGCTTCCGCGGTTTCCTTCGCCTCGCATCAGCACTTATCCACCCCGAAATAAAAGACAAACTCTGCGCTGCGAACCTCGGTTCCTGTATTCACCTGGAATTCACAAAAGTGAACATGGCATTCCGTATCACAGCTGAAGGAGAAAAAACCCATTCTGAGAACCAGAACGCTGGTTTGCCACAGCGTTCGCCTTGATCCGGCGGATTGACGCTTGTCAGGAGAGAGAGAGAGGGAAAGGCACTTCTCTGGGCATGCCCAGCAGACCCGTCAGAGGGAGCTGGGGCAGGTCCGCGCACTCAGAAGCGCATGCTGGTAGATTAAAGTCAGCCTCGTCAGACCTACGCGGCCCAGTGCACCCCCGTGAGCGCAGGAAACCATCGCGTCTCCACTCACATCAAAACCACCGCACTTCAGTCCCCGTGGAGCACTCACACCACCACCTCCCCAACACAGAGACCCCGTGGAGCACTCACACCACCGCCTCCCCAACACAGGGACATGGAGATCTACATTCTTTACACGGACGGTCCTCCCTCCTTTTATGCGTTTCATTCAGGTTCATGCAGTCAGGAGGAAAGCAGAGAGGGTACAGATAGAGGACAGATCACAGGGCAGTGGACTCAAACTCCCAGCTAAACGGGGGCAGGGGGGTGGGGGGGGGATTTACATATGGCTACTGGGTCAGCCAACCTATGGACTGTGGCACATGCCACGCCCACAATTTGGTGTAAGTAGAGTGTAAGACTAAGATCAAAATTTGCCAACATTACTACTCCAAAAATAAGTGAATACATTTTTCATATTCTTTTTTTTATTTTCATTATTACTCTTATATGCAGCCATTACGTGGAAAAGCGGGGAAATTTGTCCGGGATAAGTGAACTCTATTCCACATCAGTAGCACGACATGAGTCATCAGAAGAACAAACTCTTGGAAGTCTTACAAAAAGGACATGTCCCCCCCCCCCTTCCCCTCACAAATTACCCGGGGGCATTGAAAGCATATTAGTGTGACTCTCTGGGGAAAAGACAGTGTTTTACTTCTGTAGACGGCGACTGTTCCCTCAGATCTCAGATCATATCGGGGACATGTTTTCCGGCTTTGTTTTGGCAAATTGTGAGGGGGGGTGGGGGGGTGGGGGGGGGGGTCCAAAGGTTAAGGCTTCCAGTTGAAGTGGAATAAATTATGAATCGGCGATCTTTAAACATCTTGCGCTCATCGCATCTCTCCTCCTCGACTCAATGCGGTGCTTTTTAAGGGCCTGTGGACCTCCCACTGGGGTCTGGCTGACAGCAGAACAGCCACTGTTGCACCAGCACAAACACATAAATCACTGTACTCCACTTACTTCACAGGATCTGGAACAGCACGGGGAAGAGACAGAGAGAGTGAGTCAATGAGGAGAGAGAGAGGGAGGCAGACAAAGCACCATTGAATAATGAGAGAGAAAAAAATGTGTGCGTGCTTGCACGTGTGTGTGTGCGTGTGTGTACGTGTGTGTCTGTGTGTGTGCGTGTGGGTGTGTGTGTGTGTGTACGTGTGTGTGTGTGCGCACGTGTGCGCGTGTGTGTACCTGTGCATGTGTGCGTGCGTGAACCTGTGTGTGCACATGTGTGTGTGCGTGTGTGTACCTGTGTGTGTACATGTGTGTGTGCGTGTGTGTACCTGTGTGTGTACATGTGTGTGTGTGTGTGTGTGTGTTGCATAGATCGCTGTTCAGCCAGTCTAAGTGCCTGTGCGTTTTGCTTTAACACACAGTGCACTTTGTTTATTGCTATACCGATAGCGCCCCGTTTGATTTGAATTGCAATGAATCGAGCCGCGAGCAGCCGCATTTGTTTCAGCCCCCAGGTAAACACGGCCCTGCCTTTCTCAACGCACAGCCACGGAGACCGGGGGCCATCTGCATTTACACAGCTTTACGACAGCACACACGCTCCCAGCCTCCCCCCCCCACCCCCCAGCTAACACATACAGACATTGTTCCTACACAGCTACCTTAAAGAGCCTGCCGCCATTCATTTTATGTCCCGGCCATAAAGCAAACCTCCTCCTCACGCAGAAATCGCTTTCTCCGCGGCGCTCGGGCTAACCGGCGCCGCGTTTCGACCGCGCCGCGGCAGCCCCTGTACCGTACCGAACGTGTTACAGCCGGTTTTTTTACCGTAACTTAGTCTTTACCGCCGCCCCGTTCCCGTCAGGCCTTCGCTATCTGACAACACTAGAGCCGGAAAAAGCTCCCCGGCTGCACATTTAAGCCCGTCACCTCAATGACAAAGAGACAGGAGCAGCCAAAGGAGGAGAAACGCTAAGAGGGAAACAGATAGGGAGAGAGAGAGAGAGAGAGTGAGAAAGAGAGAGTGGGAGAGAGAGAGAGAGAGAAAGAGAGAAAGAGAGTGTGGAAGAGAGAGAAAGAGAGAGGGAGAGAGACAGAGCTGGGAGACACAGTGGCAGGCGGAGAGAAGAGAGACAGAAGCTGTGAAGAGAGAGCCTGTTTGAGAGCCATCTGTTGTCTATGACTAAGTCTGCCCTTAATTTGAAATCAGGGATATCTGCACTTATGTTCTCCCACTCGAAAAGCACTCTTCCGGGAGATGAATTTTAATATCGGCATAAATAAACGGCAGGGCCTGGCTTCAACCGCAACCGTGGTCAAAAAAGTCAAAAAAAAGAAAGAAAGAAGAACGATAGTTTTAACTCCTGCGAGAGTTCTCCGGAGATGGAACCTCACACGCGCACGGTCAGGAGCGGCGGAGTTGAAGATGCGCTTTCTGAAGTTTTTGCACAGACTCACACTAATTACGGCAAACAGCTGCAGTCACCGCTAATTACATGGCTACACACCTGTTCCAGTTCTTTACCAACACAGTTGTATTGTTTACAGTGATTTAGTGTGCCCCCACATGGAAACAGCTTCCTCTCCATTGGGGTTTTTTTTCTGTTTTTTTTTTTACTGTGCAGACTCTGCAGAGTCGTCGCGCGGTTGCACCTTAACCGCCAAGTCCGAGAAGCGTCGTCGCGAGCGGAGCCGAGCCGAGGAGCGGGAAAACGACCGGAGCCATCGTCGAAGCCGAGGCAGCGGCCAGAACTGCGGCCGCGACGCAGACGGAGACGCGAAGAGCGTGAAAATGGAGTCGAAAAGGACAGATCCGTCCCCGCATCCTGTGTGTGTGTGTGTGTGTGTGCGTGTGTGCGTGTGTGCGTGTGTGCGTGTGTGCGTGTGTGTGTGTGTGTGCGTGTGTGCGTGTGTGTGTGTCATAAGCGCATGACAGAAATGAGAGCGGTGCTCATTGGAGGACCAGAAGCCCAGAGGCCCCTGGGGCACTGAGGAAGGTCTGGGGGTATGCACGCATGACAAAACCACAGAATGAGAGAGGAGGGAACCAACTAACCCTTTTATCTATGAACAATCAGAGACGCAATCTGGACTTGCCTCAAGACACATGCACACACACACACACACACACACACACTTGCACGCACTCTCACACACACACACACACACGCTCTGCTCATCACAGGAGCAGTTCAATGACCTTGGTCGGGCAAAAGTACAGACATTCTCTGTCTGCTGGGGGGTAGCAGTTTTAATTGCCATGGTCAACTGGATCCCCCTGTGGGCTCATTTCAATTAAACAGAGAATGTCTCTATGAGCCCAGAGCAGCTTCCCACAGATGCGCCCCGTGATGTAGCCTCTCTGCGCTACCCGGCGCGCGGAACGGGGACAGGCGTGAGGCTGCGCTCAGAACACACATGGGGGGGCGACATAGCTCAGGAGGTAAGAGCGGTTGTCTGGCAGTCGGAGGGTTTCCGGTTCGAACCCCTGCCCTGGGCATGTCGAAGCATCCCTGAGCAAGACACCTAACACCTAACCCCTAACTGCTCCGGTGAATGAGAGGCATCAATTGTAAAGCGCTTTGGATAAAGGCGCTATATAACTGCAGTCCATTTACCAGTTACCATTACAGAACACGACCGGGTAACGCGCGCTAACGTTTAACGTTAGCATCGGGCTTCAGCGACGCCGCAGGCCCGCGGACGTTACTGAGCCGTCAGCCTGAAACCGCTGCGGCGTGCGAACGCTGCCCGTTCCCCCGACGACGCTCTCGCCCTGCAGCCGGCCTGAGGACTTCAAAAGGATCCCGTGATCCAATAAGAAAAGATCTGTTTTTAGTCAAAGTGCCCCTGCGGATCGAGGCTCCCTGACCGGGGGAAAAAAGCGCATCTGAGACTTTACATTGCGATTCGAGGCATAGAAGCACAACACTCATCGATAAAACGCATTATCAAATCAAACCCGGATCAATGGGCAAATTAAATCAGCTTGAAACGGGCGCGGCCGCGCGGCTAGGAAGGAAACGATAATGAGCAGAAAGGGAGGGGATCAAATTGAACGGAGTTACCTTGACCGTGTTAGAGGATATGAGCTGTTTTATACTAATCTCTTTTATGTATCGATCTGGCAATCTGCGCCATACTCTTCCCATCTGTCTACCTATCGCCTATATAACAAACAAAAAAAACGGGCGAAGGATGGGGCAACTTCACAGCCGGATTAAGCCGGGAGGTTTTTTTTCCAGAGGTCTTTTCTACGGCACTTTTTTTTTTTGGGAGTTTTATTACGAGTCGCCGCGGACTTGGCAGCCAAGTGCGGTCTGGCGTGTTTTACCGAGCGGAGGACAAAGTAATACAGTTTGACACAGATGATGAAGCTGCCGCCCGCGTTCCTCTCATCCGCGCGCCCGTCCCTCGTCCCCCGTCGCCCGCTGACACGTAAACAATGAGAAATCCATAGACCGCGGTCCCGCCGCGGCGTCAGACGCGCCCCCATCAGGGTACCTCATCAATCATAACATATTTGACCCCCCCGAGTTCGAGCCTGACCCCCCCAGCCGTCCCAGCTGAGCCTCGGCGTCTAAGGGGCTCGTTTTCGCGGGCGGGTTATCCAAGCTTTAGAGTGGGGGGGGGGGGGGGGGGGGGGACAGTCAGGTGGGAGTCGGTCGGCATTACAGGCCTGCGTAACACCACTTAGACGTCCCACTCTGAGTAATTGCCTTTGTTTTTGAGACTGGGCTGGACTCCCGCATTAATCCCCCCCCCCCTCCCCCCCAACCCTCTTCCTCGTCTATCTTTTGTCTGAGGTGGGGGGGGGGGGCTCTCCAGAGGTGTTCGGCCGCCAAACCTTCAGACGAGAAGTCGCTAAGGCGTGCGTGAGCTCCTCCGCTGCCACCAGGGACCCCCCCTCGCCGTCCCGTCCCAGGCCCAGACACGGAGCTCCACCACCTGGGTGATAAACAGCCTCCCCACCTCCCGCGGCCGCCCATAACTCTCTCTGCGGTTATTCACACGCTGCGCGGGCTCTGCTCTGTGTGACAGCCCTCAGTCAAAAATACTGCTTCACGGTAGAGGTTAAAAACGCCACACACATCTCTGGGTTAAGATTACTGTATACGGAAGGGGAATTGTGTGTGTGTGTGTGTGTGTGTGTGTGTGTGTGAGTGTGTGCGTGTGTGTGTGTGTGTGTGTGTGTGTGAGAGAGAGAGAGACAAAGAGAATGAGGAATGTGTATGCGCGTGACTGAGGGAATGTGTGTGAGTGTGTGCATGCATGCGTGCGAGTGTGTGCGCGTGTGTGTGCATGCGTGCGTGTGCGTGTGCGTGTGAGTGTGTGTGTGTGTGTGTGTGTGTGTGTGTGTGTTGGCCGGGGGGGGGGCTGCACTTTCCTGGTAATGTCCTAAGCTGCACTTCAAAGTCCCACTGTAGTTTCGAAAGGCAGAATCTTCTTTTTAACGCTGGAGAATCTCCAGAGCGGGGAGATTTGGGGGTGATTAATCTTTGATGACTCAAAAAGGCCTCTCTCTCAGTGCGACTGCTGGGGGCTGTGCGGAGGCTTTTAGCGCCGAACCCTTCGCTCTGAAACCGAAGCTGAAGGGAGAAAAGGAAGGCCCGGGCGGTGGAAGGGACGAGGGGCGGAGACCGCTGCGGCGTTCCTCTCAGAAGCACGGCGGAGGCGCGCCGTGGCCGTAAAGAGAGATTGCGTGTGAACTGAACGCGCCGTCTTTATTCAGAAAATCTTACGCCGGACAGGCTCTGGGGTTTTTTCCCAGTGTCCTTTGCTACCCCTCGAAAAATGTATGCACCTCACCGATTGGTCTCCACTTTTGGCTTGTCACTGATAAAACTGATGCCTCTACGCCTGTGACAGTAAACATTTCAGCATTGGTACACAGCGCTGGTGATTTAAAAAAAAAACCAAAAAACCCCACTAGTGGATGGAGAGAGAAAGAAAGAAAAGAGAAAAAGAAAAACGAAAACAGAACAGGGAGGTGGAAAGGACCCCCTGCACTCTTGCACATTAATCATTAAAACCCTAAAGAGGATTGGGGGGGTAGACAGATAGGCTGCAGCTCGGGATTTAACACCACTTTACATGACCCCCTCTCTCCCCCTCTCTCTCTCTCTCTCTCTCTCTCTCTTTCTTTGTTTGGCACTCTCTCTTCCCTCTCTCGCCCTTTTTCCCCGTCCAGTACTCTTTTTCTCGTAAATTGAAGGGTGAAGGATGATGGATCACTCACAAAAAGCTCCTGCCACATTTCCCCCCCCTTAAGTGGCCCCATTAAGAGACCGAGCTGCACTTGTGTGTTTTTCCATCATTGATTGGTTAATCGATACGTCATTGTACTAAGTTTGTGGACAATACATTAAGAATCGCAAACTGGCCTCTTTTAAAACGCAGCCGTTGCCAGAGATGAGGTTATTCCATTAACAGGGGCTTACTTTTACCTCCGTAAAGTACCAATATCATTTTTAACAAGAGCTTACAACCGTCCCGTTTTTCCACTCCAAGTGCAACGGCATTCCGTTTAATGCGTGACTGAGTCACTGAGTCAGATTAACGGCTTAGTTTATGACATTTGCATTCGCCGTTACGAAATAAGTGACACAAATCTTCTCGTGGCGTTCCGGTAATGGTTCGTCTAAAGTTCTGTCAGAGAGCCGCGGCGTTTCCGCGCGACGGGGACCGTCTCTGCTGGGACGCGCGCTGACTCACGATGAAACAAACAAGGCGTGCGCATCACCGGAAGAGCGCACCGCACCTTTAACTACCTGCACGCACAGCAAAGCACACAGGGCACTGACGCTAACGCAGAGCGGCAGCTTGAAAACATTCCCATATAACGCAGCACCTGAACGCAGGCTGAGCGATAGCGGGACTTCAGACGGGGGAAATGAATATTGATTTCATACGCGGTTAACAGACACCTCGCCTGTTAGGTTTACATCATTCGGCCGATTCCGATACCGCGACCGTTTATTCACCCGTACGTACGCTCACTCACTCACTCATTCATTCACTCAGTCATCTGACCTGTGGTGCATAAAGTGAGGAAAACCGGGAGGCCAATTTCCCATGATGCCCTAGGCTGAGAACCAGTGATGGGAGGGAGAGAGGGAAAGGTGTACTGGAGATAGAACATGGAATTAGCCATAAAATCAGACACACGCAATAACTCTGAAACAAGCATGCACACGCACACACACACACACACATTTATGTTTAATATCATTCAGAATTGGTTCTTCAGTTTCAGCAGATCAATGATTTCCAGTATCTCACAAACTGATTTTAAAGTAGCTCTCTCTCTCTCTCTCTCTCTCTCTCTCTCTCAGCCAGTCTTCAGCTGAGAGGCTCTCGTAATCAGTGCATATTGTCTTAATTTTGGAAACGCACAGGGCTTCTGCTTTGGTGCACTTTTCACTCTTTTCTGTGTTCCTGAGTACTTTCATACACACACACACACAACAAAGAAGAAACTGAAGACTGTAAAACAAATAAGGACAACAGCACTGGTAAAGCAGGCCTAATTAAGCCTATGTAGTCCTGTAAGAGGCCCGATCTGAATCATGCTCCTCAGTCCCTTTCTGTTTGAAGTGGATCTATTTCATCTCCTAAGGAGGTGGTCCCTCTTGCTCAGGCTGTGGCAGGTGGCTATGCCCCCCCCCACCCAACCCGCCCACACTCCCCAATCCACAAAACACTCAGACCATTTATAAAGTTTGAGTTTCCCCTGCTGCAGCTGAATTTGTCCCAGGTAATTTGCAACTGCAGCTCCAAACTGTCTCCACCTCTGGCAGCTGAGAGTGGGAGGGAACTCAGTCATATTTTGGCGGCGCGGAGCCTGTACTGCGTACTGCGTCAAGATTAATTTATCACCAGGCACCGTGGGTCCCGCACTGTAGTTTGCATGATGAGGTAGTCTCTTCAGGACTTGATATAACTCTTTTTTTTTCTCCATTTTTGTGTGTGTGACCAGGGATGTGATGTCATTTTCGACTGCATTGTTTCATAACTATTTTTCTCTAATCCATAATTGTCTGCTTTGTGTTATAAGAGGCCAGTCCGATGTGCTCGAGGACCACCTGCTTGAGGGCTGATCAATGGATATGCATGCATTCACAAATAAGAAAAATCCCCATTATGCCAATATAGACACAGGGAGACATGGTAGATATTTTGAGTGTGTTTATTCCTCTATCTCAGTAGGTTTGGCTGTGTTATCCTTTGTCATTGACAAGGTTAGGATCACGTAGTCTGCACCTAGTCTAATTTCTCCTGCTCTCTCACTCCCTCTCACACACACACACACACACACACACATCACACACACACACATCACACACACACACACACACACACACACACACACACAAATATATACACATGCGCCCTTTCTCTCGATCCATGGACCATGGCTGTTTAATTAACCTCTGTGACCAAAATAGGGGAGTGATAATACAGGGGAGTGGAAAGGGGGTGACCCTGTCAATCCACTACGGGGTACCCCTAAATGTGAGAACCCACCAACATCTGCTGTGCCGGAGGGAATGGAGGTGGTGATTGATGAACTTGTAAAGAGAGGAGTGTGTGTGTGTGTGTGTGTGTGTGTGTGTGTGTGTGCGCGTGAGTGCGTGCGTGTGGACATGGTCACTGAAGTGTGAGATTTACTGCAACCATTTCTTAACATGGGTAGAGCCACTCTCAGAGTGCTGTATTTCTCTGCAGCGCTGTATATTTCTGTGTGATGCGCTGTACTTTGGTTTGGTGTGCTGTATTTCTGTGTGTGTGGTGTATTTGTGTGGTGTGCTGTATTTCTGTGTGGTGTGTTGTATTTATCAGTGGTGTGCTGTATTTCTGTGTGGTGTGTTGTATTTATCAGTGGTGTGCTGTATTTCTGTGTGGTGTGTTGTATTTATCAGTGGTGTGCTGTATTTCTGTGTGGTGTGTTGTATTTATCAGTGGTGTGCTGTATTTCTGTGTGGTGTGTTGTATTTATCAGTGGTGTGCTGTATTTCTGTGTGGTGTGTTGTATTTATCAGTGGTGTGCTGTATTTCTGTGTGGTGTGTTGTATTTATCAGTGGTGTGCTGTATTTCTGTGTGGTGTGTTGTATTTCTGTGTGGTGTGCTGTATTTCAGTGCTGTATCTCTTTGCCGTGTACAGCAGCTATAATAATGACTAGGGGGAAAAACTGCCGCTGAATTCTCAAAAACTCTCAATTCTGAAAAGCCATGTTTACAGGAGTGCAAGGTTATAAGCTGAGAATTGTTGACCAATGTTCCATTTACTGTTCCATTGTAATGCCCACAATATGCATAATCACCACTAAAAATTCTCCTTGGCCAAGCTCTGCCAAAGATTGATGACTACTCATAAAGAGCACAATCATGCACACGGCAAAAAAAAAAAAAAAAAGTCTTTCCGAAGCCTTGCGCTCTCGGTGAACAGAAGGACAGGGGCGGCGGGTCCTATAACGAACCAATGTCCCGTCCACCGGGGCGTAGCCGTCTGCCAAGAAGCTCTCCACAACAGAGAGAGAGAGATCATCTCCACAACAGAGAGAGAGAGAGAGATCATCTCCACAACAGAGAGAGAGAGATCATCTCCACAACAGAGAGAGAGAGAGAGATCATCTCCACAACAGAGAGAGAGAGAGATCATCTCCACAACAGAGAGAGAGAGAGATCATCTCCACAACAGAGAGAGAGAGAGATCATCTCCACAACAGAGAGAGAGAGATCATCTCCACAACAGAGAGAGAGAGATCATCTCCACAACAGAGAGAGAGAGATCATCTCCACAACAGAGAGAGAGAGATCATCTCCACAACAGAGAGAGAGAGAGATCATCTCCACAACAGAGAGAGAGAGATCATCTCCACAACAGAGAGAGAGAGAGATCATCTCCACAACAGAGAGAGAGAGATCATCTCCACAACAGAGAGAGAGAGAGATCATCTCCACAACAGAGAGAGAGAGAGATCATCTCCACAACAGAGAGAGAGAGATCATCTCCACAACAGAGAGAGAGAGATCATCTCCACAACAGAGAGAGAGAGAGATCATCTCCACAACAGAGAGAGAGAGATCATCTCCACAACAGAGAGAGAGAGATCATCTCCACAACAGAGAGAGAGAGAGATCATCTCCACAACAGAGAGAGAGAGATCATCTCCACAACAGAGAGAGAGAGAGATCATCTCCACAACAGAGAGAGAGAGATCATCTCCACAACAGAGAGAGAGAGAGATCATCTCCACAACAGAGAGAGAGAGATCATCTCCACAACAGAGAGAGAGAGAGAGATCACCTCCACAACAGAGAGAGAGAGATCATCTCCACAACAGAGAGAGAGAGATCATCTCCACAACAGAGAGAGAGAGATCATCTCCACAACAGAGAGAGAGAGAGATCATCTCCACAACAGAGAGAGAGATCATCTCCACAACAGAGAGAGAGAGAGATCATCTCCACAACAGAGAGAGAGAGATCATCTCCACAACAGAGAGAGAGAGAGAGATCACCTCCACAACAGAGAGAGAGATCATCTCCAATCCCAGGCTCGAGCGCGGCCCTCTTCGCACCGCGAAAGGATGAGAGGACGGGAGACGCGTGAAAGGCGGTCGGCGCCCGTTTGTTCTGTCCGCGATTTGCGCCGCCGTGCGCGGGTAACTTAGAGGGGCGCGTAAACCCCGCGCTGGGAGGCCGTCCCGAGCCTCCGCCGGGCGCCGTCCCGGTCGCTCCTCGTGCCGCAGCTGCCTGGCTGCTGTCGATAAGCCCTCCCCCTTCTTTGAAGTGAGCCTCCCGGTCCCGCCGGGGCCTGTGGGTAAACCTCAGCTCTCCTCTTCACTCTGAGAGAGGAGGTTCCGGACCTCTCCGGGGGACGCGGGTACGCCAGTCTCCCCCCCCTTGCACCGGCCGGCCCGCGCGCGCCGTCGGCACCCCGGCGGCAGACGATCGGCCCGCTGTTGGCAGCGGGCGCGCTGGGCGAAAAAAAAAAAAAAAAACTCTACACTGTCGCAGACAAACGCGGCGGTGCTTGTACGGTTTAATTTCGCAGTCTCGCCACACATACAGGAGTGAATATACTGCGCGTTCCAGGACACGTTAAACAAACTCCTTTTGTAATTAAACATTGTGCATTGTGGCATTCCAGCTTATAAAACCCTGGCAGAGCCTCCTCTTTCCCTTTCAGGGGGTGGCAGGTGGTGAAATTGGCAGTAATTGTCCTAATTGTTGGCAGCGCTGCCAGTGTAAGATATGTAACGTGGCTCAGCTGGCTTGCGCTCAGAAAATGAGAGAGAGAGAGAGAGAGAGAGAGAGAGAGGGAGGGAGGGAGAAAGGGAGTGAGGGAGGGAGAGAGTAATGCAGAACAGCAGACTCAGACCTGCTGTTGGTTGAGGCTAACAAAATCCCCATGCCTTGAACTGAACAGGGACAAAAAACAGAGGACAGAGTGTACACCTGCTTCAGTACTGCAGTGGCACACACGCACACACACACACACGCGCGCACACACACACACACTCGCACACGTGCACACACACACACAGGTTAGGGATCCTCAGAGATGCAAACAGCATGCTGTCCTCTCCTTGAAGCACAGAATGGTACACATTCTGACTCTCTTCAGTCTGTGGGGAGATTCTGCAAACGGCGATGTGTTGTGTTTATCTGAAAAAAAGAGGACACAAAGTGCTGGGAGTGGAGCCCAGTGTGTGTGTGTATATGTGTGTGCACACGCACAGGTGCGTGCGTGCATGTGCGTGCGTCTGTGTGCATGCGTGCATCTGTGTGTGCATGTGTATGCGTCTGTGTGTGTGTGTGTGTGTGTGTGTGTGCGTGTGTGTGCTCTCGCGCGTGTGTCGCTGCAGTGGGAAGCGGTGTCTTGGCGGAAGTGACTGAGTCAGCTGTTCCTCTCTGACTGCGGCTCTCCCAGAATGATCCAGCACCTGTCCCTCCTCCAAAAAGCCTGAGAGTCAGTGTCTCACACTGATGTCATCATCATTGTGGGACAGCACTGGCAGGGAGACACTGTTCGATCATCCAAACAAAGCACATAAGACCTCAAAATAAAACCATAGCAAAACAAGTACTACAACAGCATAATGTAATATGTACAGTGGATACTTACTTTCTCACAGTTTTAGTCTTAAATATTCTGTCGTGAGAAGTAGTAGTTCGGGGAATTGGTCTTTCAAACAGGAGGCTGCACGGTCAAATCCCTGTAGTACCCTGGAGCCGAGATACTTAACCCGAATCATTTGAATTATGAAACTATACGCCCAAATCTATATATTTTTCTTTTTTTAAAAGCCACGCAATTCGCCCTGAACAATGGCATGGGCCGAGTCAATAAATTATTAAAAAATGCAGATCCATAATTAATAAACCTTGATAAATAGTCATGATGAAAAAGAAGCCATTTGTTTTGCGATGGCCGCTCGACCCGAGGGGCTGCGCGAGCAAGGCGGCGGGACGCAGCAGGGGCTGCTGGGAGACGGCGATGGAGTCAAAGCCGGGGCCACGGACGCAGACGCAGACGCACGCGGACGCAGACGCAGACGCACGCAGACGCAGACGCACGCGGCCGCTCTGGACCAGGGAGAATAATAACGCCATTATTTCCTTATCGCCTGACAGACAGCGTAGGAGTCGATGAATAATACAGGCCAAGGAAGCCCGAGGCTGGGGGTGGTGGGGGTGTGGGGGGGGGGGGGCGCACCGCAGGAGGCCAGTCTGGAGTCGGATGCCCTTTCTCCAAGTGCGTCACCCCGCCTGAGGGCACACGCCAGCCCCCAAACACTGATACCGGAGATCAGGGAGCCCCCCCCGAAACCTCAACCCCTCTGGTCACCCTGACTTCAACCAATGGGGTGAATGTGCTTGCGGAGAGCGAGGGCCATTGATTGGCTGAAGCCGGTGAATAATTAATGAGCTTCCTGAGCTTTGCCTTACTTGGCTAATTACAGACCTCTAAGCCTGCCTTCCCCACGAGAGACAGGTTTAATGTCCGAAACCCCAGAAAAGCTCTTCCACTGAGAAAGCCCTCTAATGGCAGGTGCCCACTGCAGGCTAGGCTCAACATCTCACAACAACAGCGCACAGAGGACATTCAGAGCATTAAGACCCATTCGACCACGAAGGATGGCTATAAAAATAACTATAACTACAAAAATAACGATAATGTTAAGCTATAGTGTAACATCACTTTGCTAGCGTCCACACCAGAGAGTGTTTTTATCAGTGTATACACTACCATCATTAATCAACACACATGCATTTCCCTGGGTACAGACAGCGCACAGCAGTGCTTGGGTTTGATGTTCTGCGCAATTTACACACCTTATCGGCCGATGCGCTACAACTTATACCGACAGTGAAACAAACAGTTTCCATCATCGCCCTCCTAGCTCAGAGTTGTTGTGGCAGTGGTGGGCTTTCGAATCGTTCGAATCGGGAACAATTTTTTTATCAATTTATCGTGGTTGTTACAGCTCTCGTTCCCTGCGGAAACAGGGGCTAAGGATGAGAACATGGCGTCCTTATCTCCAGGGGGACACAGCAGCACCGCTATTTTACAGTCTTCCTCGGGGCAAAGTCAGTCCGTCCCTCAGGAGCCGGGCAGTGGCTATCTGGGAGACGGCAGGAGGGATGCCTCATTCCAGTCTTTATCGGAAACGCCCTGGAAGAGGACACGTTAAGGGGGTGGGGGGGGGGGGGGGGGGGGGCGGGCAGGACGCACTGACGCGGCCCGATCCGATTTTAAGCCCGCGTCCTCGTCACTTCAACCCCCGCCGTTTTTTGGTGACGCCAACCGCCCCGGCTCGAGGGAATAAATCATTTTATTTACCGCGAAGCCGTGCTGCCATTACCAATGATTGAGTGGTGGAAAAAAATAAAATAAAATAACGCCTTTGATTTACCCTGCCCGGGATAAAAATACAGTGCTTCTGAGGCAGTTTCACGGCAAAAAAAGCAATATGTTAAATTAATGAGATTTATTGATTCCCCTCCAGATAACCACAGTTTCTCTCAGGTTGAAGGTTTTGAAGGTTTGTCTCCTGATAATCCAATATGTTTTCGCTTCTATCGCTGATGTATTTCCATTTTATTTCCACTTACGTACATTACTTTTATCCCGATAAGTGTATGTATTCATGCGCTCAACACGTTTCCACCCGTTAAAAAGGGCCAGGCTTCCTCGTAGGGAAACAGTTCATAACAACCAACAAACTAATGAAGAGTCCTCATAGGACCTCGTTCTACTGCCTTAAATTTTCCGTGCAATGTGGCTGTTATTTTAGTCCTGATTAAAACAGGCCAGGACCATCAGGCCTATTTGGGGGGGGGGGGGGGGGGGGGAACTCCTGTGCCCCCCCCCCCCCACGGAGGTTCGCGCTGTGGTGCACCTGTGACCCCGCAGCTCCCCCGGAGAGAGAGGTGACGCAGGTGAAAAGCTTGTGCGCTTAATTGAAGTTTCCGTGCTTATGGAGGAGCACAGGTGTATGCTGGGACGTGGAGTTCCCGGCATGGTCCTGTTCAGGTCGCACATGTGAGCTGGATTCCCATGTGACCCGTTTTCCGAACTCACAGAGGCAGGTGCATGCTTTTCCACCTGGTTACTGCTACACAGGCCTCCCTTTAGGTCTCTAGCTCCACACGATGAGCTTGCTGCAGAACCGTAACCTCAGCTGGACAGATTCACCCGTATTAGGGGGAAGCAAATGCTCATCCAAGATACAGCTGAAATTTGGATTAACATATAATAGTAGGGTAATATAATCAAATGGGGAACAAAGGATAGTGCCTCTCTAAACAGAGATTACTATCAAACTTTCCACACTCAATACAGATAAGCTAACTTGTTCATCTCAGCTTCAGTTTTCAAATGTGTTGTATTATTTTCATTCATGAAATGAAATCAATATTGCATACCACTGATACTCAAACAGATCTTCTGTAATGTCATAGCTTCTGGTGAAGCTGTTTTACTGTTGTGGCCGGTCAGCTAGTGAGCCAACTAGCTAAGTAGCATAGTCCAGTCAGCAAGCCACCTGGATAACCCTGTTAGCTAGCGAATAGGGCTATCTAGCTGGCTGGGCTATTTGGCTAACCCAGTCAGCGCAGTCGCCTTTTCCCAGCCAAAAAAAGCCAAACATCTCCATTCTGCTTTGTTGTCCGTGACTTGATATTGCTGCTGCCACACTCATTGACTTGAACATTCATGCATCTGAATTGGGCGTGTCCAATCAGATTACAGCGTGCCATGCCAGGAAAAGGCCTACTTCTTCCACAGAGCTTACTGCTGTGCTGCCAGAAGCCACAGTAGTCTAGTCGTATAAACGAAAGACAAGTGCTGAGACACTAACAAACACACACGCGCGCATTTAAGAAGCATACGCAGACACAGACGCACACGCAAATCCACACGAGCCGGTACGTGCTCACACACTCACGCGAGAAGCACTCGCTCGAACAAACAGATACGCACACGCGCGTACGCTCGCGTGCAAACGCGCAATCAGTCACACACACGCACACGCGCGCGAGCGCGAACGCACACGCCCGATCGCACGTACGTAAATACACGCAGGCTGGCTCGCCAGCTGCCGCCGTGACACAGGCGCTTCACAGCTTTCTGGAGAACAACAGCGCTGGCTCCGTGCGCACAACCACTGGCAGGGCCGGGTCCTTCAGGGCTACGCTCAGCGGATAGACCCCGCCCGTTTCCTCCTCCTGTAATACCCCGTCCACCGTACAATACCCCGGAGGGAGGAACAAACACTTTCCCTGGGTTTAATATTTAAGAGGAATCCCCCATAAAAAGGCCCGGCAGATCACAAGCTGCCTGTCTACTACTGTAGAAGGAAAAGTCAGATCCACTCCAGTGATCATCTTTTGCCATCATTTGTTTTTGTTCTGTGTTTTGCTTTCGTTTTTTTTTGGTTAGTGTTTTTTTTTTTTTTTTTCTTTTGCCGTTTTGTTGTTGTTGTCTTTCCTGATGCCGGGCTGCTGACAGCTGAATAATTCAGATCAGCTGAGCGAAGTTGTTTATTTATCCGAGGTAACTCCCTTTCTCCCCCCTCGCTTCCTCTCTTTCTTCCTCCCTCCCTCCCTCCCTCCCTCCCTCGCTCGCTCTTTCTCTCCTGAGTGCCAGAAGCTACCGCTGAACTAACAACGGGATCAGGTGCTGCCGTTTGGGGAGAGAGAAAACCCTGGGCTCTAATGAAATGCTCACCCCCCCTCCTCTCCCTCTCTCTATCCCTTCTCTCTCTCTCTCATCTCTCTCCCTCCATCTCTTCTCTTTATCTCTCTCCCTCCCCCTCTTCTTTTCCTACCTCTCTCTCCACTCTCTCCCTTTATCTCTCTCTCCCTCCCTCCCTCCCCCTCTTCTTTCCCTACCTCCCTCTCCACTCTCTCCCTTTATCTCTCCCTCTCCCTCTCTCTCTCTCTCTCCTCTCTCTCCCTCTCTCTCTCCCCACAGGGACGGAGTGGGGCAGGAGAGGCGTGATTAGCAGGAAGCTCCGTGTTTTCCCGGTGCAGTAAACACGGCTCTGTCGCAGCCCGCCCGCTAACCCGCCCGCCCGCCCGCCCGCTGCAGCGTTTCAGGCCGCACCGCGCAGTTTCCACCCCGACGCCGCTGCTCGCACGCAGATGCGTCACCGCGGACGTCCTGGGAGACGAGCGGGGCGGCATCTGCCCGAGCGCCAAGCGTTTCCTCAGCGAACCAGACCCCCCCCTCCACCCCCCACCCCCCACCCCCACCCCTCCACAGCTGCCTGAGCAGTGTCCACCGCTGGCTTCCGGAGATGCCTCTCGACCAACAGGTGATCAACATCTGGAGCGACAGATGACTCGCGAGTTCCCAATCCAATCAATACAGGCGATCATGCTGAGCCAATTAAGCCTCAGCTGCTGTGCAGAACCCGTGCATCTCGCGGACTTCGACGGACTAAATTCGGCTCACGAGCGGTGGGGCACTGGTACTGAGGCGAGCTGAGAAAAAAAACAGGTCACGACACTCTTTACGATAATAAAGCAGAATCATTATTTTCGCCCCACTTTGGGTAACTGCCCAAAGTGGTAGCCCTAAGACTCGACTGAGCGCCCTCCTCCAGGCACAGTTGGTCCAGCTCCGGCTCCACGCCTGTCCCCGCTGCCGGTCATCACCACCCGTCAGCCTTCCAAATGCTCTCCGGTCCTGAACACAGCCATCCATGCCCGGCTTCAATTACCTATTGTCATTGACATTCATGTCCTTGTCATTTTTCAGTTGATAATACATGTATTATGCAATTTTTTCCCAAATAACCGGTGCCAGCCATTGGCAGATGGGCTCCCCCCACTGAGTCAGGTCCTATTCAAGGTTTCTTCCTATTAGCTTTTTTCCCTGCCACCGTCGCCCTAGGCCTGCTCTTGGAGGGCTCAGGCCTGGATCACTGTAAAGCTGCTTTGTGACAATGCCCATTGTAAAAAAAAAAATAGTGCTACAAATAAAACTGAATTGAGCTGAACTGAGAACTCACCTCATCCGCCCCCCCTGTAAAACCCACCCCCAGCGCAGCCGCAGAGCGCACAGCACACAGCGCACGTCGGCTGAGGTGGAAGGGGAGAGATTCGTTTATCCAATTTTGCTGGGAGGCAATCAGATGGACAGGCTTAGACAGCCAGGCTGAGATTCGCTGAGGACACCAGGGACCACCCCCACCCCCCCCCCCCCCGTCTCTTTGCAATAAATTCCACAAGATCTTTAATACCCAGAGTGAGGCGGGAGCTCATGTCTAATCTCCTACAGTACAGTGTCCCCATCGCTGAGTTATGAGTTTTCAGTTCGGTCCAGTGGGAAGGCGGCCCCCTAACTGCCCACCAACACCACTTCCTGTGTCAACTCATATATATTTTTCCCATCCGTGAGCTAACCGAGCACACCTCTGCTTAGCACGGCAGTTGGTCAAAGCGCTGAGACTCAGTATGAACACCGCCACTATACACCCAGCGAGTCCATCTTCCCCATCCGCTACAGCACAACACTCCCAGGCGGGTGGTGCCGCCGCCGTACCCGTCCATATTCATATTCCGTAAACCGCAAACTCCTGCTCCCCTGACTCCGACGCCGTCCCATCCGCTACAAACACCGCGGCAGTGGCGGCGGCGCTCTGTGGGCTCTAACGAGCACCGCTCTTTCACGTGAACATATTCCCGCCGGATGGGGGAAAGCCCTACGAATTAAATTATGTACGCCTCGAGCAATTCTCGCACATGACGCAAAGCGAACTAAATATAGAAAATTCATTATCGGACTAAAGCGCTTAATTAGTCCTTGGGCGCGTAGGAGAAGAAGAAGGCGCTCCGAACCGGGCCCGTCTTCATTCCCCGAATCGGCGTCGCGGACGTCGACCTCTCGTTAAATTTCTGAGGAAACAGGACCAGTTCTGAATTATGCAGCACTTTGCCGTGGGGGGAACGAACCGGGTGCCCAACCAAACGGCTGCAGGCTCAGTCAGCAGGGCTCACGCTGCGGTTATAGCTTCCAGCAAGGTGGCTCATACCTGGCATGAAATAAATGGCCTAAAAATGCTCCATAAACGTCCTTAATAAAAAAATGGGTGGCATTGTATGATACAGCCCACAAAAGGTGCCCTTGATAGGAACGTTTAAAAAGGAAAAGTGAATGCGTATACACACACACACACACACACAGGCAAGAATCTTGTTTCTATCCAGCTCTACAGCTCCCATTGTCACGTCCACTAAAGCCCTAAGTTATGCAGAAAACCTTCAGCCTTCCAGCCGATGGTGAAGCTGTGTAGAGCAAGGAGACTTTGAAAGGGGGGGAGGCATGGGGGGGGGGTGTCACAAAGGGAGCTGAGATTTTCAGGACTGCAGCTACAGGGCTGTCCAACCCAGTTCCTGGAGATCTGCTTCCGGTAGGTTTTCATTTCAACCTTAATTTGGCATATCCAATTCTACTAAACAGCAGTTCTACTACTGAATGAGATCTCTAGCTGTTGAACGAGGTGTGCTTTGTTAGAGCTGGAGTGAAAACCAACAGGACAGTAGATATCCAGGAACAGAGTTGGGCAGGTCTGAATTACAAAGACAGGTTAGTACTAGTGAGACTGCATTAGCCAAAATTACAGAAACTGGATTGGACTGCTTTGGAGAGACTGGGCAAGACCTACACCATAGAGACTAGAGTAACACTAGGACCCCTCCACTTGTCCATGGTCACAGAAGGGCACAGGTTTGCCGGATGCTTGCTCTAATGGGTCCTGCCAGAGGACGCTTAAAGCATCTGGGTGAACTAATGGGGTCACCAAGCTAATGGGGCCCCATTGAGCATGGGGAGAGTGGCCAGTCCACTTTCTACAGCTGCGTTTGCGACATCACATCCTGTCTACGCTGGACAGGAAAATGATCAGTGCTGTTAAACTCAGTAACTAAATTACTGACTGTACATCTCACCTCTACACAGTCTATGATTCCTCTGCAACCTCCACCCTTTCACACAGCAGTATATTATTAATGTCACCCACATCACAATGACTCATGGTATTATGATATTCGAGGGGCCAGTAAAGGTTATTCAACATGCACGCTCAGGAGTCCAAATGTAATGTCCCTCAATACCAGATTCAGCCCAGCCATGCTGGTGTCCACACCAGTGTCTCCATATGGCTTCCCTTCTTCACAGATTTGAGGACCAATTTCGGGCCCCTCCAGCCCAGCAGACACACACTCTCTCCCTCCCTCCCTTTCTCTCTCTCTCTCTCTCTCTTTCCATCCCTCCCTCTCTCTCTCTCTCTCTCTCTCTCTCTCTCGCTCTCTCTCTCTGCGGTCGGCACGCCAGACAAGAGGCTAAACCACCATGACTACCAAACAAGAGCCGCCAAAGCCTTTCCGAAGGAACTCGCCCCGAACCCTTTTCCGTCCGTAGAACTTCCACTACACACTCGTGGATAAGGGCGCAAGGTCAGAGATCACAAGCACTGAACTCTCCACTCCGCCCTTGTCTTGACTCAGGCAGCAGGGGGTGAGGGGAGGGGGGGTTTGGGGGTTGCCATGTCTGGCCCCTGGAGCCAAGGCTCCGAGGCGCAGGGTCAGTATACGCTTGGGCCCGCGCCGCTACCGTGAGCCGACCGCTCTGGCAACCGCACAGGGCCAGCAGGAAATTAAACACAGCCAAACCGCTGCCCGGCTCCGATTAGGTCCGGGGGAGAAAAAAAAACACGGGATCAGCCAATCAGTGTTTAAACACCGCCCCTGTGTCCGATAAGATGTCAGATCTGTACGTCCGCAGTCCTAATTGATTTGATCCCGGTTTGCTTTCGGTGTTTGGACGATAGTAAAAGTGTCGAGGCCCGTTGAGGCTTGATGTATCACTTCACATCAGATGCAGGGGAACATGTACACAAAGCTATCCAATAAAATTTCTCGCAGATATTTCTCCCCCAAATTAAGTGAGGACTACTAGAGCATTCGAGCGTGAACCATTAGGACAGGCAATTTCTGCTGAGGCTCAATAACTGCCAAAACACAGCCTTCTCTCTCAAACTATTAATTGATCTCCAGAGGCCTCACTGTTTTAAACATTAATAAATATGGGAAAATGTACTTCGACTTCCGCAAGGAAAACTTCAAAAAGACGCGGCTTGCTTAAGCTCGGCCGTGAATTGCATTTTTGGAGCCGAATCCATCTTCCAATAGGGGTCAAGAAGAAAAAAACCACATATATCTTCCATAGGAAGAACTGCAACAATTCTCCAAAAACAAAAAAGTTTGTGAATAGTTTCATTTCATTTTCGCGAAAGCGCACGTGGCCGGCTCCCGGGGAAGAAAAAAATTAAAATAAAATTAAAAAAAGAAATGAAATAAAGCCAGGTGTTCCGATGGACATATCTAGGACACAGCAAGCAGATGGCTCTTTCACGGCTGACTGATAAGCTCTTTGTGCGCCCAAACCAAACACCTTCCCGTGGTTCACCTCTTTTTTTTTCGGGAGACGCCCCCCGGTTCCCTACGGACGAGGCTGCGATATCCGCGCTGGCAGAAGACCCCTCCGCCTCGTTACACGGTACACATATGTGCCGCTCCAGAGGGCCTGTAGTGCCCCCTTTTGCATGGGCAGGGTCGCATATTTACGCGGGCCGGGCGCGCGCGGGGGCCGCTGCAGACCGGCGCTGACGGCTCTGAACTCAGATGCAGAGGGTCGCGGGTTCAAAGCCCGGGGGGGGGAATGGCAGTCTCACCAAGGTGTTCTGCTTGTTCCTGCTGAATAAATGGATGAAATGAATAATGATACCACGCTGGAAGCGAGCCATCTGAATAATGCATATTTGGACCCAGAGAACAGCTGAACTCCACTCTATATTGAACAGCGCTCTCTGGACAGTTGGTGTAATATATTTCATGCGTTTCTGCCAGTGAAACCCCGGGACTTTTAGTGAAACCCTGGAACCTTTTTTATGTAGATGACAGTTGTGCATTAGCCATACATTCAGTCAGAGCAGAACTCATGATCTCATCATACTTATGTCATGCAGTTATGTCAAGTATGTGCAGTATCACCCCAGTACTCTCACATGGGCTGACTAGTACAGCACTGCACCGCTGCATACTCACTGACCCTGTGATAGTGCCGCAAGGAGACTGAAGCCAGTCTAACTGTACACACACACACACACACACCACATACGCACACACACACACCACATATGCACATACACACCAACACGCCAACACACACACATACACACTCTCACACACGGACACACACACACACTAGCTTGCATAGGGCTGCAGCAGTGCAGGTACCACGTGCCTGATCTCCAGCCCCACCTAACAGCAAGAGATGCTGCACCTCCTGTCTCCTCACAGGAATAAGAGAGAGAGAGATAGAGAGAGAGAGGGAGGGAGGGAGAGAGAGACAGAGAGGGAGAGAAAGGGAGGGAGGGAGAGAGAGACAGGGAAAGGGAGGGAGGGAGAGAGAGACAGAGAGGGAGAGAGAGGGAGGGAGGGAGAGAGAGAGACAGAGAGAGAGGGAAAGGGAGGGAGGGAGAGAGAGACAGAGAGGGAGAGAGAGGGAGGGAGGGAGAGAGAGAGACAGAGAGAGAGAGGGAGGGAGGGAGGGAGAGAGAAAGAGAGAGAGAGCGAGGCGGTGAAACGACCCTGGGAGATGCAGCCTCACTTGTGTCGTCAGCCACCGATGACGGTAAACCAATTTCATTTTTCATACCGAGCTCATGATGTGTGACGGCGGGAGAACGCGGGGACACAAATCAAGCCGGGGGGGGGGGGGGGGGGCTGGGGCACGGGGGGGTGACGCCAGACGACTGGGGCCCCTCCCCAGAGAGAAAAGATTCACAGGCTGGACGATAGATCAAAGAAGTGCTCCCTCTCCACAATGGCATAATCAAGCCAGGGAGAATCAGTGGCGGAAAGGGGGGGGTGTGCATTACGCCCGCGTTCCTCCATCACTCCTGATTTAGAGGCTCTTAGCGGAAGGCGTGCCGCCACCAGCGCTCTCAGGGTGATTTCAGCCGGCTCGCCGCGAAACGCGGGTCCGGGGGGGGGGAGGAGGGGGTCGGGGGTCGGGCCCGTCCGTCAGCTGCCCCCCCCGCCCGCCCGACGCAGCCCACGCGGCCTGCTTGCCGTCCGCACGCCTCAACAAGAACAACCGGCGTTATGGTGAGGTAATGGTGAGGGTTGGTTAGGTAAGCCAGTCACGGAATAACACCAGCGGGTCAGACGTCAGTGCAGGCGGTTTAAAGACAGCGACGCTGTTCTGCAGTGTTCCGCGCTGTTCTGCAGTGTTCCGCACTGTCCCGCACTGTTCCGCACTGTTCCGCGCTGTTCTGCGCTGTTCTGCGCTGTTCTGCGCTGTTCCACGCTGTTCCACGCTGTTCTGCGCTGTTCCGCGCTGTTCTGCGCTGTTCTGCGCTGTTCCGCGCTGTTCTGCGCTGTTCCGCGCTGTTCCACACTGTTCCATGCTGTTCTGCGCTGTTCTGCGCTGTTCCACGCTGTTCTGCGCTGTTCCACGCTGTTCCGCGCTGTTCCGCGGCAGCCCTCAGGGCCCGGCCGTCTGGGGGGTTCCTCTTTTTCCAGCCGTCGTTACCGTGGCTCGGCGCGCGGAGTCCCCGCCCCGCCCCGCCCGGCCCCGCCCCGCCCCGCCGCTGGAACACAGCGTCCCCGTGACGCAGCTGCAGCGGAAACCTGCCGCCCACGTCACCGGGGGCCGCCGGAGCCGCGGCAACAGCCGTCTCCACGGAGACCGGGGATCTCCGGCTTTTCTCCTGCGCACCTCACCTCGATGCCAACTTTCCAAATCACTGCACCCCGGGGAGCGTGCCTGAGTGTGCCTGCGTGTGTGAGAGTGTGCCTGCGTGTGTGTGTGTGTGCGTGTGTGTGTGTGTGTGTGTGTGTGTGTGTGTGTGCGCGCATGTGTTTCCCTGTGTGTGACTGTGCGTGTGAGAGTGTGCCTGCGTGTGTGTGAGAGTGTGCCTGCGTGTGTGTGTGTGTGTGCATGTGCATGTGTATGCATGTGTTTTTGTGTGAGTTTGTGCGTGCCTGTGTGTGTGCGTGTGTGTGCATGTGCATGTGTGTGCATGTGTGTCTGAGTGTGCGTGTGAGTGCATGTGTACGCATGTGTTTGTGTGAGGTTCTGCATGCCTGTGTGTGTGTGTGCGTGCGTGCGTGTGTTTGTGTGTGTGTGTATGTGTGTGTGTGTGTGTGTGTGTGTGTGTGTGTGTGTGTGGGGCAGGATGACGCTAATACGTACACAGGGACTCAGCCCCTGTAGTTCTGCTTCACCTTGAATATCACAGAGAACTCAGTGACTCTGAGCTGAGGGATTTACTTTCCCTCTTACACACTCCGACAAACAAAACAGCACCGGGAGAGAGATGCGGCTGACAGAGGAGTAAATGAGAAGAGAGGGAGGACAGGGAAGAGAAGAGGGGTAAATTATAGATACCAGGCTTGCCCCTCTCTTAAAAAAATGACCCAGGCACTTTGAGTGCATTTGGAGCAGGTCAAAAGGAACAAAGAGATGCCGGACCGGTGGTCCTCCAGTGACAGACTGATGATTCCTCTCTAAAGCAGCCTGACCCTCTTCCTCATTTAGACTCGGGTCTTCGTCACCCTGTAAACAGCCCGGCCTGTTGAGAGACGGAGGTCCACAGGAGCGTTCAGCAGCTACCGAGTTAACTTCGCCTGAACCCTGGCATCTATTGCAGGATTAAAAGTTCTATCAATTATTCAAAATGACAAAACAAAAATGTTTTTTTTCTGTACATAAAATATAAACGGAAAATGAATAATTAAAGGACAGCTAAGAAAAGGCAGATAAAAGCTGCATAAGAAATTTGATTTGAATGGAACGTGAGACATTTCACGGAGGAAGCATACAGTAATGCACACTCTCATTCTGCATTTCTTCATTCACATATTCTAAATATTTCGTTTTCTGTCCATCTTTCTCTTCCGGATTTTGATACTGCCGGCAGAACCAAGCGCAACATCAGGGAATGGCAGCATTTATCTAGAACACTTTAAAATACAAAAATTCAGGCTGTATCATAGTCGATTCCCTCAGAGAAGTGGAACAGAGACCAGACGTGGAAGGGAAATTCAACAAAATGAGTTTCAAAGTTCCCCCACGGTGACTCGTGATAACAGCGAGAGCGGGAGAGAGAGAGAGAGAGAGAGAGAGAAAGAGTGATAAACTGAAATAAAGAAACAACTTTCATGAGTGGGTAATTCTTGACGCAGCGCTAGGTCGGAGACAGCAAAAAATAGAAAATAAATGGAAAAATGTGTCGGGATTTTTGTGATTTTTGTCTTCTTCTGATAGAGAAGTGAGGCTGGTCTCAAATGTTCACGCCCTACACAGCGCAAGATAAGAGAGAGAGAGAGAAGGATAGAGAAAGCAAGCAGGGAGAGAGAGGGAGAGTAACAGATGTTCTTTATTGAAACATAAAAACTCAATTGATTCCAATAAATCATAAAAAAAAACAGTACGCCAACCAAAATACACACAATCTAACAGGGCAACAAAAAACATCAGGGAGAGATGAAGGGAGGGCAATAAGAGAGGCATAAAGGGAAGCAGTGAAAGAGGAGAGACAGGAAGCCGAGGAGGAAAACAGAGCAGAGAGGGACTGTAGGCCTCACGGACTGGTGAATATCAGGCCCTAACAGCCAAATGGCATTACCTCCCCACCCCTCGAGACCCCCTCCCCCCCCCAGGAGGGCATCCCACTCCCCCTGGAGCCAGGAGGCTCTCCATCCGCTGCAGCGCAGTGGTTCATGGCGCTGAAGCAGAGGGTTTTGGGTTCTCACCCCCAACACAGCTCCTTCACACTTGGCAGTGGTAGCATGTTTGCGGACAGCGCAGCAGATAGGACCGCGGCTTATTAAAAGAGTCATATCGAACGCGAGATACGGACTTTGGCTGCGGCTGGGGGTTAGCGTGCATTATTCATGGGGGACGGCGGCGGCGGCTGGGATTAATCTTATCACTATTCATTTGTTTTTCGCGTTTTCATAGTTGGCTGAGCCGCAATCCCCCGTGTCCAGCTTTGCGTCCCCAAAATCTATTTATCTTCCGACGGGCGCGTGGTTAAGCTCGGCGAGTTCAAACGCGCGCGGGGGAAGCGCTGACGCACGCGCGCACGCCTGCCTTCGCCCCCCGACGCCCGCCTCGCCCCGCCGCGCGACCTGGCCCCGTGTTCGCCGCGGGCGACAGCTGGAGAGGGGCCCGTCCCGAGCTCGGGGGGTCAAACAGCCCGGCGCTTTCCGCGGGACGGCGGGGAGAGGAGGTCGGCGGAGGCGGAGCAGATTTATGGGGGAGCGGGAAACATAATCGCGCTGGCCCGCGTCCAGAGCAGCCGGCGCGGCGTGATGGATGAGCGGGGAGAGCGCGGACGTTCAGGTGTCACGGTTGCCACGGCGCTGGGGTGAGGTAGGCCTCTACCCCCCCCGGACTCAGTGTCTGAACAAATGTCCATCTCTGGAGTGACAGCAGAGGGAGGGAGTAAAAAAGAGTCATATAGCCACACTCACACACACAGACACACACACACACACACACACACCACACCACACACACACACACACACACACATGCTCATGCACACATATCACACACACACACAGACACACACACGCACACACACACACCCCCATTCACATCCCATCAGATCACAGAGAACGCGCATTAACACACACACATGCGTGTGCACGCCTAGCCACCCACGCGCAGGCAGAGCTCAGCATCGGGCTTTGCTCAGCGCCATTAGACAGATTAACACTTTCGCGCTCCTGGCCTTGATGTTTTATGCCTCCCCACCGTTTCCCAACATTGGGTTAACACCGCCCTCCGGTCAGTGACCCGCTCGTCCCGTAGAACGGGGGTGGGGGGGGTCGAGGGGGGGGGTGATATACACCACCAGGGGGACCCCCCTGTCAGGCGGGGGGCTAATGCACGCTGGGGAGGGCTGGGTAAGTGGCCTGATGGAACGCATGGCTAATGCAATAAATCTGAGAGACAACAAGGCCAGACACGGGGGGGAGAGGACAGGATGTGAGATATATCATTAAGCACAGACACACGTGAACAGCGGCACAGAACGGACACACACACTCAGGCGCGCGCGCACAGATGCACGTGCACACACACACACACGCACACACACACACACACACGCACACACACGTACACACAAACACACACGAGCACACACACACACGTACACACAAACACACACGAGCACACACACACACGTACACACAAACACACACGAGCACACACACACACGTACACACAAACACACACGAGCACACACACACACACACTAAATATTGAGTAAAGTCAGCAGTTAACACTCAGTTCATGACTCAGAACAGCTGGTCCAGAGAAGTTTTGCACAACACTGTTGACGGGAACTCGATGACGGGAACTTGGAAATATCTCTTCTGCTGACACGGATCCAAAATCCTATCTCCGGGAAATCTGAACACTTAACGTAAATATTTTTATTAGAATTGCCTGAGGTATCGTTGACCTCTTTGTAAAAAGACGCAGTAAATAATGGCAACGACAGGTGTCCGAGATCAAGCTGAAACCAGAAGTGTACAGACGCGGCAAAACTCTATCCTAACGAACACTGGCCCGACCCCTAAAGTGGCCCTGCCCAAACACAACTCACTCCCCACGCAGAAGAACTCAGTCCCCCTGTCCATCCAACAGCCCCAGCACGCCCCGCCCTCTCCTTAAGGCTCGAAGCCACAAACACTGCTCATCCCGTTTCTCAGACCAGAGCCTGAACCTGAACTGGGCCTGTAGGGTCTCCTTCCAGTGCAGGTCCACAAATCATGGCTTGAGGGAACCCTTCCACTCTGAATGTCTGTCTGTCTGTCTGTTTGTCTGTGTATCTGTCTTCGATGGACACGCCCTTCCTTCTGACCTTCAAATCCGCTCATTCGAATGAACCCAGCTCAGATTCGCCAGGAGGTCACATTCATATTCATATTCCCATAATACAATGTGCGAAGATCAAGAGCCCACGAGCAAAAATGGAAACACCTCATCACACCGAATGGACTGTCTCTCAGTCACTGTGGCTGAAGTCACGCTGAGAGGAAGAGAAAGAGAGTTAAAAAAAAGGAGACAAACTCCGGTTCCTGTCATCGCCATGGCCTTCTTCCTCCGTCTCTTCTGCGGTGGCTATAATGTGGGCTGGCAGTCTTAAACGTTACGAGCATGCATTTTTAATCCCAACAAGTTCCTCTACAAGGATCGCATTTTGCCAAATCATCTCCGGGGCGCTCTGCGGAGTCGACAGTCGGACCTGAGGGGCTGGATGATCCGGCCCGAGGGGAAGGGGAACTCTAATGGTTCTGAAAGCCCGGTAGAGTGGGTTCCTGGTGCTGCTGTCCCTCTCTCAGTGTCAGGCACTACGGCACCCCGGGGACACAGCCGGGGCGACTGGAAACATCTCATTATGAGCTCGTGCCTGCTCTCAGGCTGCTCCCTACTGCTCTGCACTGTGGCCCAGAGCATAAACACTGCTCTGTGTAATTCACTATACTATACACCCTGTACAGTACATCATACACTATACACACTACTCTGTAATACGTTATACAGTACACACACTGCTCTGCACTATGGCCTAGAATATAAGCACTACTCCATGTCATTTCCTACACTATACACCCTATACAGTACACTATGCACCCTGCTCTGTAATACATTATACTCTATACACATCACTCTGTAATACATTATACACTGAACACACTGCTCTGCACTATGGCCAAGAGCATAAGCACTGCCCCATGTCATTTCCTACACTATACAGTACATTATACACTATACACACTGCTCTGTCATACATTATACACTATACATACTGCTCTGCACTATGGCCAAAAGCATAAGCGCTGCTCTGTGTCATTCACTATACACACTACACGGTAAATGATATGACTATAACACTGCTCTGTAATACTGCATGTTATGTGCTATATGCAGTGCTGATTAAAATACACTTCCCAGTATGTTTTTAGAGCTACCTGTTGAAGCCAATTTGCCTATTTCAAGATTCTTTGTAGCTGGCGCCACTCTGTACTGTACAGCAGGGGACTCAACTCTGAGCACTGTACTGCGGGGAGAGCTGGTTTCTGTTGTTACTCGGTGCCTAATTGGTCAATTACAGCAGCTAGCCATACAGTTAACTCACTCACCTGGTTTCTCTGATCTAAAGTGAGCGATGTTTTTTAAAGAGGGGACGCAATCTCGCGAAGACCCGCGGCGAGCCGGCACCAGGGTTGGCCACCCCGATCCTACAGTACGCGGACCGCACGCAGCACGCGCACATACATCAGCATAATCCCCATCTAATAACCTCTTGTGTGCACTTCCTGTAACGGTGTAATGAGGTGAGTGATTTGGTCCCCCGTAGGTCCCCCGGGTTGCCTGTGTGCGCACTTATCCCCCCTCCTCGGTGGAGCTCCCGGCCCGGGCGAGAGTGACACGCAGGAAGTCGGGCTTTGTCGCGAGCGGCTCGTGTGACACGCAGGAAGTGGGCTTTGTCGCGCGTGGCGAGAGTGACACGCAGGAAGTGGGCTTTGTCGCGAGCGGCTCGCGTGACAGCGAGCGCGAGGGTAATGAGGGTAATTAAGGAACGGTGGCCCACGTGCCCCTCGCTGATGGGGGGCCCCCCAGCGAGTCGGGGCTCAATCAACAGACAGCTGCAGGTACAGGGCGGCTGTGTGTGTGTGTGTGTGTGTGTGTGTGTGGTGTCTGTGAGAGAGTGAATTTGGAGGGGGTTAATAAGACCCCAGTTACAGCTGCACCCACTTAAACCCCACCCCCACCCCCGTCACCCCAAAAACAGACGCATATGAAGGAGCCGCCCTGTGAGTGACAGGTTAAGGGCCCCATGCTGGGCGTCATGGCGAAGTAGAAAGTGACACTGGTGGTACTGCCTGCAAGAGGAGGGGTGTGTGTGTGTGTGTGTGTGTGTGTGTGTGTGTGTGTGTGTATATGCGCGCGTGTGTGTGGCATGAGGGGGTGGGGGGGTGGTGGGTTCTGGTTGGCACGGGCGGCTCCAACAAAGACAGGTTTGTGTTCAGTGCCTGGGGGGGGGGGAGAGGGGGGAGGCCGGGTGGATTTGTGGTAGTGTGGGTCTCTTACCAGAACAGCTGGCCGGACAGAACGCCGGATTACTGTTTAATGAGAGCACCCCCCTCCCCCCTCCCCAACTCCCCCCCAGTACCCCGATCCCCCCCCCGCCATCACCTCCCAAAAAAAAAAAGAGAAAAGAAAAAACACAATACCCCGGTTCCGTCCTCCATCAAGTACAGCGAAAAACACTCTGAGATCCCCCCGAACAATGCCCCAGCCCGGCCCCCGCTGTCCTGGAGAGGAGGCGCCCCCGGACCCCATGCCATGCCCTCCGATTCGGCACACTGTCCCGGGGGGATCCGCTAAGCCTTCATTAGACTGATTTAGAGCCACTGAAAGAAGCCCTGGGGCGACTTTCATCTTCAGAGGGGAAAAAGGCAGAATGGAAGTTTGTGTGTGTGCGAGGGAGGTGTGCAAAGAGAGAAAGAGAGAGGGAGAGAGAGAGGGGGAGGGAGGGAGGGGTGGGAGAGAGAGAGGGAGAGAGAGGGAGAGAGAGAGAGAGAAAAAAAGGGGAAATGATGACCAAGGACGGATAAAGGGAGAGGCGGCCAGAGGTCAGAGAGAAGCGAAAACCCGCCGGCACAGCGCTGGCGTTAGCGATGCTAACAGGAAGTGGAAATGAAAGGACGCTCAGCTGCACATGAAAGAAAAATCTACCACAAAGAAAAAAAAAAAACGCTCATCTTATGGGAGGATTAGCCAAGCTGAGACTCTCTCTTTGAATTGTTAGTTTGATTCAGTTCAGTTCAGCTCAATTCAATTCCAGTGTCTGTTAACTGTATTGGCATGACAGGTATATATTTGCGCTGCCAAACTATACACCCATGTCATTAAAGCACAATACAATACCAGACATAAAATTCTATACCGTACAGCATAAAAATGATGAAAGTTCAGTACAGCCAACATCTCCCTCTATCACAACTCAACTGAATTCAGTTGACTTTAATGGGATGTGTAAGACTACATTAAAAAAACCCAAATATGACCAGCAATCCAGGGTTGAAAGGCAAGTGAGTATTTGGAAGTGGGTGCTGAAATGGAAGAGGAAATCCAATCGCCCCGCACCGCAGCGAGGAACAGCCCGTTCCCGTTCGGCGTGCCCCACCGAGGAGCGAATCGAGGCGTTTATCTTCCCCGCGTTCGGTATCGGCACGCCCATCGGTCACCGGGTCGTACATCAAGCCAAAATGGCCGCCTGATTGATAAGGCGCAAACCGTCGGAGGGGAAATGGATGGGACGGCGTCGGCGGGGACGCAGACGCGCCGCTATCTGATAGATCGCTGATAGAGGGGGCTGTCCTGTCTGAGGAGTCTTTTGGACATGATGAAAGTGCGCGAGATGGAGGAGATTAGGAGAGAGCTCTGTCTCTCAACACTCGCGCATCGATCACCTTTCTGCGAGCTGCTTACCACATCAAACTTTCTCTCCCTTAGTCTTCTGCCTCTCTCTCTCTCTCTCTCTTTCTCTCACACACACCCTCCCTTTCGCTTTCTCTCATTCCTTCCTTTGCTCAAGCTTACCGGTACATCCTGTACATCCTACCTCTCCAAGAGATGGTACATATGTGCACACATACACACACACACACACACACACACACACACACACACGCACACGCATACGTGTGCACACACACACACATGCACACACACACACACACACATATATGCGTACACACTGCCTATCAGGATAATGCACATACAGAATACGGCACTTTTCAGTTTCGGAAACCACCGCAGAGTAAGAGGCTGGAGCCGGATGCGCAGAACCCCGTCTCTGAAGACAAACAGCGCCGTCCCAGAAAGCCCCAGGTCTGCAGTCCCCTGCTGTAGCCACGGCCCCACGCTGCAACTTATTACGGCGAAATCTAAAGAGAAGATCCTTTCCCTAGCAACCGCAACTCCCTCCGCTCCCGCTCTGCTCTCCCGGAGAGGAGGCAGGGGCCGATCGTGAGACAAAAACAAAGCGTGGAGAACAGCCGTCAAATTAATTGGAAACGGACGGCGCCATTGTTTCGGGAACGAACGCAGCCGACTCCGAACCGCGGCGGCGGCGGCGACGGCAACCGCTTCTCTTCAAGGCCCCCTTTCACAAAACAAACTCCAGACGCTCGAACGAGAGGACGCCTTTGACTGCGCATTCAGGAGGCGGCAGCCAATAGCCAGCGAGACCCGAGACCTGACCGAGAAACGCACACTTTAACTAAACCTGCAAGGGCTGAGCTACGTCTGTGAGGGTGGGGGGGATAGAGAGAGGGAAAGAGAGTGAGAGAGAGAGAGAGAGAGAGAGAGAGAGAGGGAGAGAGAGAGTAAAATATGAACAGGGCAGAGAGGGGAAAAAGAGAGGTGGGGAGAGGGTAAGAGGGATCGATACGTGAGTCAGAGATCACCGTGTGACATCACTCTGACAGGTACACGCATCTGCCCTGTGACTCACTGCAGGATGAAAGCAAGGGACACGAAGAGGGGGCGGGGAGAAATCAAATAATCCCCCAATCAGACAGCACGGCACTGCTGTTCTCACAGAAAGGCCGACCGACCCCCCTCTCTTCCTCTCTCGGGCCGTCCCACGCACTAAGCCCGGGCCGTTCGGTCCAGCAGCCTCTCTGCATCATTTTTGGCGGCGGTGACAGGCGCTAGCCGGTGCCCACCGCGGGGCACGACCCGCACCACCCCAGCCCCAGCTCCCCTTCGGCACCGCGGAGCGGCCCGTGCTCAGCGCGACCGAGCGCCTCTCTTCTCCGCAGGCCGCTGCTCGGGACGTCCTCGGCGGCGAGCCGGCGCGCGCGTTTAGAGAGCAGCCGTTTTCCCGCCGGTCTCGACGACTTCCGACGCGCTTCTCACAGAGGAGGAGGGCTTAAGGGCAGAGGCCCCCGCCCCGCTCGCGACCGTTCGGCGACGCGACGGAAGCTTCCGCGTGACGGCGAGGCCCCCGGCGGCCGCACGCGGACGGAAGGAGAAGGGCCGGGGACGCCGCCGTGGGGACGAGCGAGGGAGAGAGAACGAACGACAGAAACTCAGCTCACTCTGCTATTCTTAGTGCCTCAAGCAGGAGGGCTAGCAAAGCGGTGAACAGAAACCAACAAACATACACAAATAGCACGTTATAATTACAGTCATTACTGTCATAATTGGGTACTATGAGAATTACTGTATACGAACGGAGATTTATGTAATTGATTATTTAATACATCTACTATTCGTCTACTACATATTAGGGCTAGTGGGTCACTCACTCACTGCCCCCCCATTTCAACCTCTCTCTCTCTCTCTCTTTCTCTCTTTCCCTCTCATTCTCTCCCTCTCTCCTCTCCTCTTCTAACAATGGCACTAAAAATAGTGGTGTGCGCGGCGGCCAGGAGGGCAGCCATTAGAGCCCGTGTGACACACTGCTCTGGGTTTTTATGACGAGGCTGCGAGGAGCGCGGCATGAATAATTTAACGGCGCGGCGAACGAACGGCACCGGCGGCCGGACTCAGAACCGCAGCTTAGCACGCGGCGCTACGTGCGCTGTCCCTGACGCGTCTGTAACGCATCGCAATGCATCGTGGGAACCGTGAAAAGTCCCACTTGACACCCTGACCTGAGGAGAGGGAGGGGTGGATGAGCATTTGGTGGAGGCTGGGCACTTACAATCGAGGTATTCAACATTATTTTGTATTCATAAACACCATAAAAGAGATAAAATTTCATAATTCCACAAAGGAAGAAAAATGTGATACATCGTTCCTCCAACGCTAAAGGCTATCCGGCTGTTGGCGACGCTGTAGAAACCCGACCTCCGGCCGCTCTCAGTCAGAACTCTCTCATTGTCAGTCGCTCGCCCCACTTCCACGCCAACCGTCTCCGTCGCTGGACGAGGGTCGACGAGTCACGACAGCGCCATTATCGAGGCCGGCGGGCCCCACAGCACAGCCTTTCTAAGGAAATGAAAGGGACTACAGGTGCCGGAGATTTCTGGCACCGAATAACCACCTCGCCGGACCAGGCTTTATGACCGATAGAAGAGGGAAGAAAGAGAGAGAAAGGAGAGGGTGATGGAAAATGTAGCCTCGTCCAGCCCACCCACAAAGAGGGCAGGCGAACAGTCGGGCTCGCCGCGGGCCGCGCAGCGCGTCTGAATGGAGCGACGCTACCGTACGTCAACGGGGCGGGGGTGGGGGGGGGGGGGGGGCGGATACAGAAAGCGGGAGAAATAAAAAGGGACCGCGAGCGAGCGGTCGTCCATTGAGCCGAGCGCCTTTTGGACGGAGCCCAAAATGGAATCTGGACCCGAGAGAGCGACAGGTGTGAAAACGCTCTTTGTGGCCGACGCACAATGAGCACAATGCGCGCCCATTCACCCTCCGCGAATGTGCGTCTGCTCGAACGGAATAATAACACAGGAAGCGTGATCAGCTACGAGAGGGAAGTTATATTACATTCATTACAGCCACAACCAAATATAAAAGTTAACGCTCTCTCTTTCTTTTTATCTCTCTCTTTCGCCCTCTCGCTCACACAAACAGTCTCTACTTTCTCTTCTCTTTCCCTCTCTCCCTCTTTCTCACTCCCCTGTTTTCCTCTCTGTGGTTTTCAGAGTGTCCTCATGCTGGTGGCTCTCCAGTCTTAACTCTGAGTAAACTACGTATTTCAGGTTTTTACTCCAGTTAAGAAGCAGACCTGGGTCGGGGCGGCCGCAGGTACTAGTTTTTTTGTCTTTCGGGGAGCGGAGGAAGACAGAGGAGAGCGAGGACGTGCTCGGCCTGTCAAAGCCTCCCCTTCCTCCTCCTCCTCCTCCTCGGCACGGACCGCATACAGT
This sequence comes from Anguilla anguilla, assembly GCF_013347855.1. Classification (NCBI taxonomy): domain Eukaryota; kingdom Metazoa; phylum Chordata; class Actinopteri; order Anguilliformes; family Anguillidae; genus Anguilla; species Anguilla anguilla. Next base: position 8,435,462 of record NC_049207.1, read on the forward strand.
GCCACCGTGGTAATGATCCAGCGCCCGGCGTTTCTTCATTAATAAACTTTCGGGGAACAAACAGAGCCCCTCCGCGTGTGTGCGGGTGCGGGTGCGGGTGCGTGTGCGTGCGCATTCACAAACGAGATAAAAACCCGGCCCTGCAGAGACTGATCCGATGCAGGCAAGCGGGCGTAGGCACACGCCGGGACGTAGCGGCTCGGAGCTGCCCGGGCATCCGGCACATGAAAGGGGGTCCCGGCTGAGATCTGAGGGGCGCGGGGGACGGGGGGGGGGGGCGCGCGGGCATCAGACGGGTCGCCGCGGGCCGACGGCGGGGGGTGAGACCCAGCGCGGGCGACGCTCTGATCGTTGGCGAGATCGCGGGGAAAACGATGTTCGTGCTTGTGATGAGGGGAGCAGGGCATGCTGGGCCGGGCGCAGGCGGAGGCCGGCGCGTTTAGGAGCCGGTTCGCGCCGATTACCCCGGGTGGGCAAAGAGAGCGGGCATCGCTCCAAAACCCCCTCACTCTCCGTCTCTCTCTCTCTCTCCTTTTCTCTCTCTCTCCCTCCCTCCCTACACCTGTCTCTTCTCATTCAGGTCATACGATAACAGGCACACGCGATGACACACGCACATAAAATCACACACACGTGTGTGTATATGCGCACGGGAAAAGCACAAGCACGCGCACGCTCGCACGAACACACGAACGCACGCCCACACGGACGGACACACGCGCACAAAAAATTGAAATGCCTCCCGGAGGATGAAATCCCATCGATTGCATCTGGGAAAAAAAAAAAAAAAAAAAAGCTCACAAAGTACGCATTAAGACCTAGTTTTGATTGCCATCAATCACCCCTCTTTCAGCACTCGTTTCCACGGTGATTCTTTACGGGGGCGAGCTGACAGCCGGAATGGGCAGTGAGGAGAGAGAGCAAGTCCGTGAAGGGGGGGGGGGGGGGTTGGGTGCACGGAATTGTTGAAGAGGGTGAGAGATTGGATTGAATTGTAATTCCTCTAATGGATTGGCCAGGAAGGTCACGCTGTCACCTCAGAAAAGGGCTGAAAAAGACTCCGGAATCGATACGGGCCGACAGGTGGACGGGGGGGGGGGGGAGGAAACGCAGCGTACGCAAACGGCCTCGCTCCCAATTAATTCACATCTGCTCCTTTCATTCACCTTTAGGTGATTATTATGGGGGCCCTACCTCTACACTTTCATTCATCTTTGTGTGTGTGTGTGTGTGTTTGAGTGCGCGCGTGTGTGTGTGTGTGCACGGGTGCGTGTCCAGTATCCTTTCTCAGGCTAATGTTCCTGAACAACTACAACATGTACGATGTCTAAAATTAGTTTGATGTAACTCATCTGTATCGAACTACTTGTCCGCACAGACAGACAGATATGCAGGCAGTGCAACCATGATCAATGAATTAATTCTGCATAGCACAACCAGAGTCCAAAACTAAGAAAACATAGTATGTGACTTTAAAAAAAATCTATATCGAAAATACATGGAATGTATTCTGCACTTTACATTTTTGATGGGGACTTCAGCGTGAGTATTTGTGATCCTGCTTCTTCTCCACAGAGACAGGATAAATACATTTCCTCAGCCAATCAGAACACAGAACCAAAATAAACACATTCCTCCAAGCCAATCGAAACTGCGGGGGGTGGGACTACCCTCACCTGAAATGGCCATTTATTGGTATGAAGCCCTGAAAGAAACAAAGCCTCTCTGAAATGGATCTGCAGTATTGATTGTGGCCTCTGGAAAGTGTAGAAACAGATACTTACACGGCATAACATGTGTATAGCGTTTCATAAACCACAGCCTTTTAGGATTGTATTGGGTTTCCTCGTAATCATACTTACTTTAGGAAAAACGTGTGCGCAAGATGAAAGGAAAATGACATCTCATTCAAAATAAAAGGACTAGACTAAAACATTCACGTAATCTCTGATATGGTGTTTTCTAAGCAGACACCCTTGTGAATACCTGGCTAAAGTTATTCAGCTTACGCATTTTGTGTGATGTTCATACGCAGGTGGAAATGTACAGGGTCAAACTGAGGCTGACCTCACTGTGTTTGGGAGTCTCAGTGTGTGTGGTGGCCCAGCTGGGATTCAAACCAAATGCGTACCGCTGCCCTAGCGCCATTCAGCATCGATGGGCATGGATCAACAGAACTACTGCTGCTGTTGACTGACTGACAGGGGCCCTAAAAGAATATTAGAGCACAGGACTGGACTGGAGGGGCCCAATGTAAGGTCATTTCACGGGGCCCAAAATCCCTGGTGGGGCCCCCTGCCGGCGGCGTTTCAGACTCGGTGGAGTTCTGGAACAGCTGACTAGAGCTCAGAAACCTCGTCACAGCCTCGCCCGTTTCCAGGCAACCCCCCCCCCCCCCTCAATTCACATGCCCCAGAGTCCCATCCAAGCACAGGAGTGCTCCTCTTAACTCCCCATCCACTAATTCATTATGCATGTAATGTTACAGAGAATTACACCGAATTGCCCAACATTCAGAGTTTCGGGGGGGGTGAAAGGCAGGGGGGGTCGCCCACAGGAACGCCCCAGCATCACAGCGCTTAACTAAAACAATAAGAGCGAGCGTAAGCCTCTTGCTCGGGGCTGCGTGTAAGCAAGGCTGCGATTAATTAAGGCGGGGAGGGGGGGTGGGGGGGGGTGGGGGGTGGGGGGCGGGGGGAACCAGCGCCAAAGAAGAGAGCCCCGAAGCTACCGGAACCTCGCCCTCTGGGAGCCGGGGACCGCAGGACCTCAGCTGCTCTTCCTGTTTCCCAGAATCCTCCACCGCTCCCGCAGCTCCGTCAGGCAGGGGGGGGGAAAGAGAGAGAGGGGGAGAGAGGAGAGGAGAGGAGAGGAGAGGAGAGGGAGAGGAGAGGGAGCGGGGGAAAGTGAAGGAGATGAAGCGTTTCTGCAGTGATATGGTGAATATTTATGAGAGGGGAGCCAGTTTTGTGACTCAGCTCTCTTCATGGCTTACAGCAATTTTCTTTCAGCGGAGAGAAATGCGCTGTAAATTACTGGCCGTGGGGACTCCATTCTAGCCTTTTGCTCTCTCTCTTTCTCTCTCCCTCTCTCTCTCTCTCTCTCTCCCTCTCTCTCTCTCTCTCTCTCTCTCTCTCCCCTCTCTCTCTCTCTCTCTTATATTTCAGTGCGCAGTCAGGGTCCCTCGCTATGAAAATAATTCCCTGCTTCCTCTCCAGAGTGGGAATGAGTGGAAATGGGTCTGAATGGCCCTGAATGGGTCTGAATGAGCCCTGCTCCGGCAGCAGCAGGCCCAGTCGGGTTCCCAGAGCTGCTGCCTGCTCGGTGGGAGAGGACCCGCTCCGGTCCCCGCGTCGCCATCGCGCCTGTCCTTCGAGTACGCGCGCAGCGGCGGTGCGGTCAGGTGACCCCGCCTCTCCCCGCCGGCCGCCGAGCGACTAGCGGCTCTCCCACAGTATGTCCGCAAGCCCCCCCCCATCTGGAGAAACACCTGCCCGGATACCTCCACCTCGCTCCGCTCTCTGTCCGCGACATCCTCCGTTCCGCGGAATGGCTGACGTTCGCGTTCGAGCCGAGCGCGTCGCTGGCAGCGCCGCGACTGTGGGCCGCGGAAGGGGCCGCGACCATCGCCACGCTCCGACGCCACCCTGCTTTTGCCAACCCGCCGAAAAACATCAACATCGATTACAGGGCTCTTCGCAAAAGAGCCGAGGCAGAACTCCACGCAGGCCTCCGTTATGTAAGACCGGCGCCAGTTATGACAGTGATATCCATAAATGCATGCAAAGAGAAGATCTGGAACACAATGACAACAGAAGAGCACAAATCCCCCGGTGTGAAAGTGTTAAAAAACACGAGGAGATATTGGTGCGCTTGAGCAATGCTGAATCGTTAAAACAGAGCTGTCCTGGCTTTACACGTTCCACACGCAGACTGCATATATTAAAAGGTTGCTTTTTCGAGAGGATGAGAAAGACACACAAAAAAAAAAAATCCATTAGCATAAATTAGCTGCTTTACAAAGAAAAGTGTGGAAAAATTCCCCTCGGCCCCTAATGGTAACCGAAGATAAAACTCCGAGAGCGAATTCGTCTTGTCTTCGCGCCGGATCGGGAGCTAACCCAAAAATAAACCGGGAGGTCACAGACGCAAACAAATCATAAATTCCGGCAGGACTGCAGAAGCTCCTGTGGTGAATTGGCCTCTCTCAGGAGACTTGTTTTTTCTTTTTTTGGGGGGGCGAAGCGATTACACCGAAGACTCTATTTGCTGTGCCGCTGCGCAGACAGCTGGCGCCTTTAAAAAAATCATACTTCTACGGTTTTCGCGGCCGACCGCTTGGCGCACGCTGCCGCTCCCCCCCGCCCCCCGCTCCCCCCCGCCCCCCGCTCCCCCCCGCCCCCCGCTCCCCCCCGCCCCGCCGCGCCGCGCCAGGGGCGAGCACCCGAGGCTAAACGCCCGCGAGGGGAACGAACCGAGCGCGATGAGACGGCGCCAAAAAAAAAAATCACAGGGGTGAAGTGTCTGCCGTTGACCTCCGGGGGCGCCGCGGCGGAGAAAACAGAGATCGCGTCGTCACGTCGCTTTCTTAATGAGGGATAACCAGGTCACCGCCCCCCCCCCCACACACACCCTCCACCCCCACCCCCCGCTCGCCCGGACCCGTTTCCGTGACGCGACACGCCGCTTACGCCCGATCGCCAGCGAGCGCCGCAATGATGAAAGCGTGCGCTCTCTTCTGATAGGTGCGGACAAAAAAGGGCCAGCGCTGGAGTCCCTGCATCTCAGACGGCGGCAGCCAGGAAGGAAGTCTCGGCTTTAGAGAGAGAGAGGAAAAAAAAAGAAACACATAAAAGAAGGAATAAAGAACTACAATTTGCGGAACACTGTTTCCGCGGAAATCGAAATCCCCCCAGACAGCTGAAAGAAAGAGAGAGATAAAAAAAAACCCGCTACTGACTCCCATGGGGATGAGGAATGAAATCGCACTCAATGGAGGGAACATCGTGTTCACAGCCATACTGCACCTCTTTTCAATTATTATAAAAACAAATAAGAAATGGAAATGCTGCATCGAGGATTCCTTTTAAAAAAGAACCACAGCTAGGCCCGTGTATTTAAGTGACGCACGGCAAACCGTGCTGAGGGGGCGGTTGTTCAGGACAAGATAGAGAAGCTACAAAAACAGGAACCATATTTATATATATTTCTTTTTTTAATTAAAGGAACTTTTCCCGCTTTTTTCTTTGATCTCCTTCAGAGACTTCCCGTTCGGCGGCAGAGGGCACGGCTCCGACACGCTAATTAAGAGCGCAGATATTCATCTAAGAGCAGCCACTCCACGCATTGTCCCCGCTCCCACGTGTCAGAGGGTCGGCTTTGTCCCTCTCTGAATGGCCGACACCCGGCCGGCGAGGGGGGTGGGGGGGGCAGGGGGGGCCCCTCTCGGACAGAAACGTTCGATTTCCCCCCCTTTCTCTCTGCCCCCGAGCGACAGGCCGCGAGCTACAGAGCCGCCGTCCCGCTAACAAGGCGGCCCGTTTCGGAGTGACGGACAGGGCTCAAAAAGCGAGAAGCCCCGCGGAGGTGGCGGTGGCGGGGCCCCTCTCACGCGGGGCCGCGCCGCTCTGTGAGGCCCCTTTGTCCCCCGCGCGGGGGGGGGGGGGGGGGGCAGGCTTTTTAGATGGGTTACCCACTCTGGCCACGGGGCCGCTGCCCACACAACAAGCGAGGCAGTGTCCCCTCCGGGCCCGGGAGCCAAGCCCGTGGCACGAGTCCAGACAGCGAAAGAGGAAGAGAGAGAGAGAGAGAGAGGGAGGAAGGGAGGAGAGAGAGAGGGAGAGAGAGAAGGGGGTGACAGAGAGAGAGAGAGGGAAGAGAGGGAGAGAGAGAGGGAGGAAGGGAGGAGAGAGAGAGGGGTGACAGAGAGAGAGAGAGGGAAGAGAGAGAGAGAGAAAGGGAGAGAGGGAGGGAAGGGGGCACCATTTGCACGTGGGCTTGAGTGTGTATGTGAGTACACTTGTGAGAGAAAGTGTATGAGTGTGTCAATGTGAAGGTGGCTGTGTGTGTGTGTGTGTGTTTGCGTGTGTGTGTGTGTGTGTGTGTGTGTGAGTGTGTGTGTGCGCACGTGTGTGTGCTGACCCAGCCAGTTAGCTGGATGAGATCCCGAGTACCCACAATCCCCAGGGAGCCGTGATGTGGAGAGGTTGGTGAAAGAACATCTCAGGCCTATCACTTTGGCTGCTGATAACGCCTGTTAGCCGTGACAGCCACTCTCCACCCTCGTCATGGTAATAGGCCTCTTGAACGCCACAGCGTGACCTCATCACCCTGCAGAAGCCCTCGCCCATGTCTGGGGTCACCTGTCTGTGATGAAGCCAAGGTGGTTTATGGGATGCAGTCCTTGCCTACACTCATCCTGGTCAGTGGTGGACGCAAACAGAAAAATCTAATTAATCAGGTGACATTCACTTTTTTTCTCCACTCACTGGAAATGACCCTTCTGTGTGCTCGGTGAAAATCCAGTAATCCTTTGAGAAAGACCGGAGGTGAGATAAGAATCCACTCATTAAGGCCCAGGATACGAAAAAAGACAGAGGGTCTGGCTGTATCGCCCACATTCATGGAGCTTCAAATGTGACAACAGGAATAAAAGATTTATCTTTCAGTATCAACTCCATCCTATTCCGCGGTAACCTAGACACACACACCCACCTCTCACGCACACAGGCATGCACATGCACATGCACATACACACACACATGCATGTGCACGCACACACACACATACACATACACACACACACCCCCCCACACACGCATGCGCACGCACACACACACACATACACATACACACAAAAGCATGCACACAGAAATGTACACGCACGCACACACATACACGCACACGTCTCACACACGCACACACAGAAACACACAAGCGTGCACACACACACACATACACATACACACACACACCCCCCCCACACACGCATGCGCACGCACACACACACACATACACATACACAGAAAAGCATGCACACAGAAATGCACACGCACGGACACACATACACGCACACGTCTCACACACAGAAACACACAGGCGCGCACACACACACACACACACGCACACACAGTCGCGCGCACACACACACACACACACATCTCGCAGGGCGCTGCTCTGTATTGTGGCGGGGCGAGAGAGGGAGAGTGACCCAGTTGTGAGCACGCCCATTTGCCTGTACTGCTGCAGTGAGCCGCTGGTCACCCCCAGAGACCCAGGGAGGCTTCTGATTGGCTGGAGGAAGCTCACCTGCTTCTGCTGTCTGTGCTCTGCAGTTACAGTGACATCCGTGGACCAAGGCTTGCGAATCAGATACAAGCACAGAAACCGAGAGGGAGAGTGAGAGAGAGAGAGAGAGAGAGAGAGAATCAGGGACGGAGAGGTAGGAGTGCGAGAGATGAGAGAAGAAAGGTGAGGGGGGGGAGGGTGGAGTGGAGGAAGAGTACAAAGGAAAAAGAAGGGAGCAAGGTCGAGGACAGAAAAGGTAGAAGAGAGGGAGGGAGGGAGGGAGGGAGAGAGGGAGGAGTCCTGAGATTTCTTAAGCCGTGAGGCTCCTGGTGATAATCAGTGGCAGTGTACATACAGTCTGCGCAGGCCGAGCTGCAGATGGTGCTGGATTACGCATTCATCAGTATCAACTAACTGCATCCACCTTCCTTTGTTTACCGAGACTCTAAAGGATACCGAGGAAGAGGGTAGAGTATTTAAACTGTTAAACACCCAAACTAAATGAAAAAGAGGAAGATGAATATTCAGTTTTTCTAAAAAGCACGAGGTTCAGGGGCATGAAAGATGAGAAACGAATTGCAATGCAGATGAGAAACAGTGCCAACTACCACAGAGGCGACACAGAACACTCATTCTCAGCTGGATTCGTAGCAATAAATGCTAATGTAGCCTTTGTCCAATACAAGTGCATCATTCTTTTGGCAAATTATTTTGGCCATGACCAAAACTGCAGAGGAAAAAATCTCAAATTTGCATTGAATTGCGTGTCAAGTTCATTTTTCCCTGAACTAAGGCGGAATGCCCAGAACAGGAAAGCAGACTGCTGAGGGTGATGCTAGGGCTGTGGTTTCATTTGTATGCAGGTGCATGCACGTGTATTTGTTTGTGCTATGAAATAATTCTGCATGCGGCGTGGACAAGGAAATATTTATACTTCCTTTGGTACTTTCTGGAGCCAAACACTGAAATATGCAGACTTTTGGTACTGGTGATTTCTCTGTGCAAACTCCCATTGTTAGTGTTGGTGCTAGTATTGATTTCCATTCGCAAAAACCTTGCCAACGAAAATATGCGCATGCAAAGAAACTGTCACCCCTATGTACAGAGGAAGGTTTGAAGACTAATTAAAACAATGCAAGTTTCTGCTTGCTGAAAGGATTTGAATAACCTCTGCAGCGCTATTTAATTAAAGTAGATCAACTTTGGTTTTAATTAAATGTTTGAGAGAACATTCACAGTCTACTACACAGAGTAATTAGTGTAAAGTCAAGCAGTTCTTCTCTCTGACTGAGAAGCTCAAGTCTTTCAGAGCTCCTGATCGTTATCTCCAGTGGAAGCCTTCAGACTCGCGCCTGTCCATCACTCAGGTACGACGCTCTGCGCTCACGCACGTTTCTACGCCCGCCAGGTGGAACAACCTGGCTGAATTTCTCCATCCTCGTGTACCTGTTTCTTCAGATGCTCCGACTAGCATTAGCTTTAGCATCAGGATTAATTGCCCTCCGAAGGATACGTTTTTTTTTTTTTTTTTTACAGGGAGCAGACCAGGGTGGAATCTTATTTTTTATTGGGTAATTAATGCGGTCCCATGAGGCACAGTCGTAATTGCATCTTGGACGTACCAGCAGTTATGTACCACAGAACATCGCTGGTGGCACTGGCAGCTCTGTGCGGTTCTGCACCAACGGTTGTGTATCAGTGGGTGTCTACTTGGCGGCCAAGCATTTGTTCATTTGGTTATATGTGGTGGTGTGTGCGGCTGTTTCTGTGTGTGGTGGTGTGTGTGGCTGTTTCTGTGTGTGGTGGTGTGTGTGGCTGTTTCTGTATGTGGTGGTTTGTGTGTAGCAGGCTGTGTAGCAGGCTGTGTGTGTAGCTAGCTGTGTAGTGGTTGTGTGTGTAGCTAGCTGTGTGGTGGCTGTGTGTGTAGCAGGCTGTATGGTGGCTTGTGTGTAGCTGGTTGTGTATCAGGTGGTTTGTGTGTAGAAGGCTGTGTAGCAGGCTGTGGGTAGCAGGCTGTATGGTGGTATGTGTGCAGCTGGTTTTGTATGTGTTTGTGTGTAGCTAGCCGTGTGGTGGTTGTGTGTAGCTGGTTGTGTATGAGGTGTTGTGTGTGTAGCTAGCTGTGTGTAGCTAGCCATGCGGTGGTTATGTGTATAGCTAGCCGTGCGGTGGCTGTATGTAGCTAGCCGTGCGGTGGTGTGTGTGTAGCAGGCTGTATGTAGCTAGCTGTGTGGTGGTTGTGTGTAGCTAGCTGTGTGTAGCTAGGCGTTTGGTGGTTGTGCACATATGTGTTTGTGTGTAGCTAGCTGTGTGTCCCTAGCCGTGTGTAGCTAGCCGCGCATGCAGCAGTGGCGGGCGCTCGGCGGTCTGCGCAGGCAGCTCTGAGCGTGTACCTGCTGCAGGGCCGGCGTGATTAATGATGGCGCAGTCGCGGCGGTGACATTCCGCAGCGCCGCCAGACGCAGAGCTCTTCCTCTCCCCCCCCCCTCCCTCCCCCCCCCCTCTCCCTCACTCCTGGGTCCCCAGCGAGTAGTCCTGCAGTCCCAGCCACGCCACAGCCTCAGCGGCCTGTTTCACTTCCCCTTCTCCCCCCGCCCCCCGCCCCCCCCCCCCCCCCCCCCCCCAGCACCGCCCCCACAGTCACCTGCAGTCCGTCACGCCCTGCCGCTCCCTCTCCTACCTGTGCGCACAAGCAGCGGGCAAGAACCGAAAGAGGACACCACCGCAATACTTACCAAAACCTTTGTTCTCCCACGACGAAGATGATGATGATGCCAATTGAGTCCATCTATCCTCCCTTAAAGCTCCATTATCCCAGAATTGCTAGCCTAGCACGAATGCTGCTAATAACTGTGATTACTATGGCGGTCGTCATTATCGTTATCATCTCCATCATCATTATCTTCCCCCTAATAGTCCAGTACAAGTGCAGTAATCACCAACGCTCTTCGTAGCAGTCAGACACGGGGCCCATAAACACGAGGAAGGTGCACCTCCGTCCGACATCCGCGCCCTCTCAGTCGGTTCGATGAACGCAGCACCGGACGCAGCCTTGCTTCCCTTTGTGACAAGAGGTCAGAGGTCAACCAGCACCAGACAGCCATTCCACATTCTGCACTCTTGCAGAATTCATTACAAACAAAGCCTGGCCTACATTACCCACAACTGCCAGCACCCAGTCCCCAACTGCAGGTGGTGCTCTGAAGAAATATCTGGCTCTGAGCCTTTAGTGAAAAAATGGGTACTCGTACAAACAAAGTAAACATTATTGTATGCGGTGGCCACAACGGGAACCAAGACCAACAGTGAAACCCCCCCCCCCCCAAAAAAAAGACATAAGAAACTTGAGTTCTACCAAAAAAGACTTGACGCTCTGAATATAGGTCAGAATACATGCAGTTTATAATTGTATTTAGTACTGCATAACGTTATAATGAAGAGATTAAGGGAGTGTGTTAAGCATACAGTGAAAGTTCTTAACTAAATTGCACTTCAATTATCTTTTTTTTTGCACTCAAACTGAATGTGATCTCCACCCCTTAAAAAAAGAGAGGTAATGATAGAATGAGAAAACACAGGTGAACAAGTTATGACAGAAAGACAGGGTCCACGACCCAGTGAATAAATTTCTAGGCTGCTGTGCTCTGCGGTTTTACTGACACCTAAATGGTCTGTTTACAGCTGTTTAAAAAGAGCAGTCTGACTCATAACCCTTAAATCAAATGCTTGTAAACACCAGCTTGCCAGTTCTGTTGGATGCCGACCCAGACATGCTAATTATGACTGAGAGACAGGAAGCGGTTGCGGGTGAGTAGAGAGATTTCAACAGTCACGGTTTGTTTTGCCGTCCTTCCCCCTAACAATGATATCTCTCTTCCTCTCGCTTTCGCTGTCTGTCTGTCTCTCTCCCGTTCTCTCTCTCTCTCTCTCTCTGTCTGTCTTTCTGTCTCGTTCTCTATTCTTTCATAAAAACATATGCACATCTCTCTCTCGCTGATAAAGCCATTGCAGTGTTTAAAGTGTTCTGAATCAGACCAGCTTTACTGTACAGAGTCCAGTTAAGCCTTAACGAGCCAATCAGACCAGCTCCAGTGTACAGTGTCCAGTAAATTCCTAACAAGCCAATCAGACCAGACAATGCCCAGTAAAGCTTCTACAGCGTTTTCATACAACAGCCTTCAATTGAACTCTTACTCTGAAAGAGAGGAAAATCTCCACTTAGCTCAAGATTAGTGCTTGAATCACAAAAATGTGACTCAGCCTTCAAACAGAGTCACTATTTCATTTTTTCTTTTAATAAACAGAAGCAGGGAGATGATGCAATTAACAAATGAAGAAATCAGAACACTATGACCCTGCTTTTCAAAACATGCACAGGGCATTGGAGTAGGAGGTTAAGTAGGCTGAGCAGACTTTAGTCAGAAAAGCATGTATTGCGTGTTTCTATTTTTACAGGTTATCCTTGAGTTGCATGTGTTTTTTATGTGTGGAGGTCTGGTGATGAGTACCACTGCAAATGACAAGACAACGGATGTGGTGTCAGTCTGTAAAACCAAAACTACAGTAACACAGGGAGATTGGGGTAGTGTACTGTAAACCCTAAACCTCAAACCACACCCTAACAAAGATATTAGGATTGTAAACTGTAAAACCAAAACCCTAAACCACACAGACACATGGAGATTAGGGTAGTGTACTCTAATCTCTATAGCACACTAAGACAAGGAGATTAGGGTAGTGTACTGCAATCCCTACAGCACACTAACACAGGGAGATTAGGGTAGCGTACTCTAATCCCTACAGCACACTAACACAGGGAGATTAGGGTAGTGTACTCTAATCCCTACAGCACACTAACACAGGGAGATTAGGGTAGTGTACTCTAATCCCTACAGCACACTAACACAAGGAGATTAGGGTAGTGTACTCTAATCCCTACAGCACACTAACACAAGGAGATTAGGGTAGTGTACTGCAATCCCTACAGCACACTAACACAGGGAGATTAGGGTAGTGTACTCTAATCCCTACAGCACACTAACACAGGGAGATTAGGGTAGTGTACTCTAATCTCTATAGCACACTAACACAAGGAGATTAGGGTAGTGTACTGTAATCCCTACAGCACACTAACACAGGGAGATTATGGTAGTGTACTCTAATCCCTACAGCACACTAACACAGGGAGATTAGGGTAGTGTACTCTAATCCCTACAGCACACTAACACAGGGAGATTAGGGTAGTGTACTCTAATCCCTACAGCACACTAACACAGGGAGATTAGGGTAGTGTACTCTAATCCCTACAGCACACTAACACAGGGAGATTAGGGTAGTGTACTGTAATCCCCACAGCACACTAACACAGGGAGATCAGGATAGTGTATTGTAAACGCTACAGCACACTAACACAGGGAGATTAGGGCAGTGTACTCTAATCCCTACAGCACACTAACACAGGGAGATTAGGGCAGTGTACTGTAATCCCCACAGCACACTAACACGGGGAGATTAGGGTAGTGTACTCTAATCCCCACAGCACACTAACACAGGGAGATTAGGGTAGTGTACTGTAATCCCCACAGCACACTAACACAGGGAGATTAGGGCAGTGTACTCTAATCCCCACAGCACACCAACACAGGGAGATCAGGATAGTGTATTGTAAACGCTACAGCACACTAACACAGGGAGATTAGGGCAGTGTACTGTAATCCCCACAGCACACTAACACAGGGAGATTAGGGCAGTGTACTCTAATCCCCACAGCACACCAACACAGGGAGATTAGGGCAGTGTACTGTAATCCCCACAGCGCATCAACACAGGGAGATTAGGGCAGTGTACTGTAATCCCCACAGCACACTGACACAGGGAGATTAGGGCAGTGTACTCTAATCCCTACAGCACAGTAACACAGGGAGATTAGGGTAGTGTACTGTAATCCCCACAGCACACCAACACAGGGAGATTAGGGCAGTGTACTGTAATCCCCACAGCACACTGACACAGGGAGATTAGGGCAGTGTACTGTAATCCCCACAGCACACTAACACAGGGAGATTAGGGCAGTGTACTGTAATCCCCACAGCACACTGACACAGGGAGATTAGGGCAGTGTACTGTAATCCCCACAGCACACTGACACAGGGAGATTAGGGCAGTGTACTGTAATCCCCACAGCACAGTAACACAGGGAGATTAGGGCAGTGTACTGTAATCCCCACAGCACACTGACACCGCTGGAGTACGTCTCACGCGGAGGCATGCGCCTCATCTTCCCCAGCGTGAGAGAGAACCTTATAAATTATGAAAAGCGAAAGGAACAGCGCTATAAATACGCAGCGGTGGGAATCACATGCGTGAGGTGTGGAGCTATTTTTAATCCGGCCGGCGCATGCGCGGCGCCCGCAGAGCCAGCGGCTAAAAATACGCCGACGCGCGCTCGCAACCTCCAGCGCTCCTCGCAGAGCGCGCCGGGTCAGGGTAACGTCAGGACCAGCACTGTTTTTCCCGCCCTTTTTCACCTCAGAACCGCGGCCTTCAGAGCCGCTGCCCAAACGCCGCAGTTCCACAGGAGGGGCCGTTTGAAAAGGTGAGGCTGCTGCAATTTCGGGCTGCCCAGCGTCCCTGTGGACCCTCCGCCCCCTCCCTCTCCCCCCCTCTCTCCTCTGTCTCCCTCTCCCTCCCTCTCTCTCCTCTCTCTCGCTCTCTCCCTCGCTCTCTTTCTCTCTCACTTTCCTTTCTCTCTCTCTCCATCTTTGAGCACCTCCCTCGCAGAGGAGAGAGAGGAGACTCTCTCCACTCTCTCCCTCTCTCCTGTCCCTCCATCTCCTCTCCCTCCCTCTCTCTCTCTCTCTCTCTCTCTCTCTCTCTCCTCCCCCTCTCTCTCTCTCTCTGTCAGACAGACTCAGAATAATAAGGGGAGGAGGGAGGCGCTGGTCTGCGTTTCTGCGCGTGGCTCTGAGTCCATTCCCAGGCCATTATCCAGCTTCACTTCTAATTTGCAGTTTGTCTTTTTTTGACATAACAAGCGCTGCCCCCCCCCCCCCCCCCCCAGCCCCTCCTACCCTGGCAAACCCTTCCCAGAGAGAGCGAGCACGTTCGGAATTTGGAAGGCGGCCTAAGCAAAGGCAGCAAGCGAAGCCATTACCGCCGCAATCCGCGAGAGAAAGGAGAGGAGGAACGAGAGGAGAAAGGAGAGGAGGAACGAGAGGGGGAACGAGAGGAGAAAGGAGTGGAGGAACGAGAGGAGGATCGAGAGGAGAAAGGAGAGGAGGAACGAGAGGAGAAAGGAGAGGAGGAACAAGAGGAGAAAGGAGTGGAGGAACGAGAGGAGGAACGAGAGGAGAAAGGAGAGGAGGAACGAGAGGAGAAACGAGAGGAGAAACAAGGGGAGGAATGAGAGGAGAAAGGAGAGGAGGAACGAGAGGAGGAACGAGAGGAGAAAGGAGTGGAGGAACGAGAGGAGGAACGAGAGGAGAAAGAAGAGGAGAAACGAGAGGCCCCGCTCTCCTTCCCTGAACGAGGGAGAACTCAGGGGACGCGCCGACGGAGAGAAGAAAGAGAGAGAGAGAGGAAACCAGAGCTGGCGAGGCGGCGGAGGATCCGGACATCGTGCCGCAGTCTGACAGGCGGTGTGCAGCTAGCGGGCACCAGACACCCGCTCTCCTGAACACCGACGTGCATGCGCCTCGACGAGGTTAACACGCCGGGCACCCGCCTCTTCTCGAACCGTACGCGTTACCCACCTAAGATCAGGGCGCTCTCTAAGCGACTCACCCCAACTTAACCCCTCTTACCTGCGCCGAGCGATGCTGCCCTTTACCTGGGCTATTTTCATTCTTAACATTAGCTTTTAGTATTTACTGTGGCTAGTTTCCTTACCGCCGTTAGGGAGAAAGGCCCAAACCCTCATAAAAAAACTTCCCTAAATTGTGCAGTAGGGATTATTATTATTACGCAATATTTATCTTCTTGCTGCATGTTGGGAAGGTGTGACTGCATGTGAGGCAGGCATTTATACACACACTGACAGCTGCCACTCCTTCACAGGCAGTTTATACTATATATGTATCTTCTTTTTTTTCTTTTTTTAAGTGTCTGTCAGGGCATTTTAGGGTAGAAGAGAAGCAGTGTCCCAAGTGTCCCAAATTTATGGGAGACTCTGCTGCAATGGGAAGAGCTTACCTTGCAAATGGGTGGGAGAGATGAAAAAAGGTAAAAACCCACAGCTAGTGTATATCACACGCCAGTCTAGGGCAATATACAAGAACATAGAAAGACCACCTGAAAACCACAACAGGCAAGAAATCCCAGCAAGACGATGTCTTGGGTGATGTCACAAGGACTACCTCACACTACAGAAATGTTTAGAGGGATAACAGTCCATCTACACGCGTGATTACTGCATTATTTTGTTTCTTTTTCTTTTAACTTGTTTTGCCAACAAAACAGCATGTCATTTAAAATGTGGCAATAAAGAGAAATGTCAGTCAACCCCGCCCTGGCCAATCATCTCTAAGCCCAGGCAGCATTAGCCCCACCCTTTAGCCTCCCACACAAAGCCAAGCTCATCCACCGTACTTCATCATTAGCTCTTAGCACTTAATCCCGTGCTCCAGCGAACCCATTTTCATAATCTGCGCGGAGTTGGGCCTTCCGCAGAGTCCCGCCAGCCCAGCCGGCTCGGTCGCGCGTCCCAAATGAACGAGGGGAGGGGCGGACGTGGCACCCTTCCAACCCCCCTCGGTGAGCCCCTGTTAATTCTCCATCACCACGGACACTGGACATCGGAGAGGGTTTCCCGCTTCCAATACCGTTCGCTTTTCGGGAGCAAGGTCAGAGGGGACGGCGTTTTATTCGCCGCGGACGGAAACGAGCGTGGGCCACTCTCCAGCTCGCTCTCCCTCGCTGAACTCACTCACAGAACAGCTGCTTCCTCCCACTTGGCTTCAAATCTCGTCAGCCGTGCTCATGCCAAAACTGTCCGTGAACTACGATGTTTCTAATTAAGAATACAGACGCTCCATGCACACACACATGCTCACAAACACAAAGCATACACACACACACACACACACAGACACACGAAGAGAAGCACGCACATATGCACACAAACCCACATATGCACACAAACACAAGCAAACACTTGAACAGGGAAGGGGGGACACAGGAAGTGGGGATGACCGCACGCACACACACACACACACACACACACAAGCACACACACGCAAACGCAATCACACACACGAGCACTTGCGTACGATGCACACACTTACATGAACACATGCAGCGAGCGGTCATCCCCACTTCCTGTGTCCACCCCCCCCACACACACTTCCCCGTTCAAGGTTAGCCGCTCGCCGCGTGGAGCAACCCGGGTTCGATGCATTAGCACCTCAGCGTGACATCTCAATCGCGGCCGGGGTCCGGGGCACACACACGACAACAGACCCAGCAAAGTGTTCAGGCGGCACTGATCGGGATTAGGAGGGACCGCGCCTCGGCCCCGGGACCGGCCGGAGCGTTTACCCTTGGCTTGACACCGCCTCGCTGACCCGAATTAATAGCACTTTATTCTCCCCCCCCCAGTGGACCCCCGTGCCAACGACCCCTCCGCGAAAAAGGCAGCGACCATATGGCCCCAGCGCTAACAAACAATCGCCCAAGTCCCTGGGAGGAGGGGCGTACTGAGCCAAACGAGGAGAGAGAGAGAGAGAGAGAGAGAGAGAGAGAGGTGGGGAGAGAGAGAGAGAGAGAGAGAGGGAGAGAGAGAGAGAGAGAGAGAGGGAGAGAGAGAGAGAGAGAGGGAGAGAGAGAGAGAGAGAGAGAGGGAGAGAGAGAGGGAGAGAGAGAGATGGAGAGAGAGGGGAGAGAGTGGGAGAGAGAGGGAGAGAGAGGGGAGAGAGTGAGAGGGAGAGAGAGAGAGAGAGAGAGAGGGAGAGAGGGAAATAGAGAGAGAGGGAAAGAGAGGGGAGAGAGAGAGGGAGAGGAGACCAGTCGCTGTCAGTCACGACACGGTTCGCTGACTGCTGTTCGCCCACCGCTGTCTCCCCCCCTCCCGCCCCCCCCCCCCCCCCCCCGCCCCGCACCTGCAGAGCTCGGGCCGTATGTTCGTCACTCGCGCTCGTTAACCGTGCGGACGCCGCCAAAGCGGAGCCGCCGGAGCGCGCTGCCGCCGGGAGCCAATCGGCTCGCTTCCAGCGCTCCTCCGCCCACGGTTCCGCCGGCGCCGCCGCGGCTCGTTCGGCCCACAGAGCGCGTGCAAACAACTTCTTCTTCCGCGGCGCGACGTACAATCAAGTTCATTACCCAGCCCACGCTGTCCTCTTTAAAGACAGGGAGGGACGCTTCGGTAATTTACTTTTCTAATGCACATAACGTTCTCTAAAGCCCACAAGCGGTTCGTAAACGGCGGGAGAACAGAGGGGGAACAGAGGGAGAACAGAGGGATGGGCTTCTCCCGGGTCGGCATCCGGCATTCCAGGTCGGAACGAAGCGGCCCGCTAAGAGAACACTTCGGTTTACGGTTCCCAGCTCCCTTGAAAACGAAAAGGCGGGGCTAGCCTATTTCCCAATCTGTTTACGGTTTCCTACCGGGCTCTTGGCAGCGGGACATCCCAGAGGTGAGAGTATGGGGGGGAGGGGGTTTGGGTGCGAGACGACAGATGACCATTTCGCAAGCGTGCGATCTCTCTACAGAACCCTCTGTGCTTGTGTCCTCCCTTCTCAGCTCATCTCACGCAACACCTCGCGTTCGACGTCGCGCTCCTCCTCTGATCCCGCTTCTCAGAGGTCGGCTCGGCCCGAGAACCCAACGGAACGAGCTGTACGTTCCCCATCGCGTCCCTCGCTTCCCTCTCCCCGCCCCACTGATGTGATGCATCAGCCTAACTGCGGCAGCCAGCTAAAGACGCTCTCTCTCTCTCTCTCTCTCTCCCTCTCTCTCTCTCTCTCCCTCCCTCTCTCTCTCTCTCTCTCTCTCTCTCTCTCCCTCGCTCTCTCTCTCTCTCTCTCTCTCTCTCTCTCTCTCTCTCTCTCTCTCTCTCCTCATTAGGAGACACAGGAACGAGCCTCTGCACCTCCCGCCTGCATCAGCACAAACCCATCAAGCCTAACCCGCGCGCGGATTGCAGTGACCTCCCGCTCTCCACGGTATCCCATAATGCTTTCTGATTGATGACAGCGTCAGTTTTACGGGGCAGGTGCCCAGTTCTATCCCGAAATCCACAGCTTCGCTGCTCTCTCTATTGCCCTCCCTTCCCCTACAGGGAAGATGGAGGCCACATTTGAGGACTGAACTGACATCATTAAGCCTCTCTGGTTTTGCGACGGCATGAAAAGGAGAGTTTGACTTTTTCTTTCTTTTTTTTTTGTTTCCCTCATTTGCAGAGTTTCACTCCGACAGGCTTTGATGATGGTGATGATGGTGATGATGAACCTTTTCTAGTTCTACAGTTCACTGCTCAGTCCAGACCACCCAAGTCTCACCACAGGGCATGTAGGCCGACCAGCGGCGATGCGTCATGTGAAACAAATGCTAATATCGGCTTTTTGCATTACGGTAAAAGCACAGGCCTAAGGTCGTCAATGCTAACATTTACTCACACCAACACGCTAGCCTGCCGACACTAAATAATGCTTTAAATGTAGTGTGTGCACATAAATCACTGGCCATTAAGACAGAAGCGTAAGCATATCGATTCATCATCGTGCCCATAGCCCCCTTTGTTTTATCGGCGGTGACATCATCGACTCTTTCCCCACAAAGTGGACAGGTATAATAACATGAACAGGACCATAAAGTTCTCGGGGCTTATTTTTTACTTTCAGGAGACTGCCAGATGTGCGACATTCAAACGTGAACCCCATTCCAACATGGCGGACACAGGCTTAAAGCATGCGACAGTTCCATCGCGAAGAGCCCCAAATACCCCCCCCACTCCTTATCGGAAGGTCATTACGGGAAAACTGTAAAAGCAATCATTCTGTCCATACCGAAGCTGTGCGGTTTGGAAATTTCAACCCCCCTCTCCCCCCCCCCAATATGAATTTCTGGCTACACCACCGGACAAAGAAATGTCTTTGGTTTGTTTGTTTGAGTTGCACTCGCCTGTTTAATCGCCAATTCTGCTTTATTTATTTTTTTTGTTTGTTCTGGATTTAATTAGTTCCGCATCGTCTGCATTCGATAACAAAACGATATAAAAGCAAAAACGGGCAATGACGTCTGACTTCAGACCTGGATGTGTGCAGTGTGAACTCTGCGTAAAGGCTCGGGTGAGGTGGCTCTTTTCTGGGTGGTTTCAGCAGATCCGGAGCTTTGACCCCAGTGACAGTGACGGTGCGACGCGGACAACATGGCCGCTTGACTCCTCCCGCCTCGCGTGAACCTTCCGACTCACTTCGGCGCAGCCACAACAACAACAATAACAAGCGCTGGCCGGAGACTGGGCCGTGGGCGAAGAGTCTGCCTGCATCATCAACACCCCCGTGGGAGAGCTCTGCAGCTCCCTCTCTCCCCCTCTCCCTCTCTCCTTCTCTCTATTCATCCCTTGCTCTCCTTCTCTCTCTCTCTCTCCTCCCCTCTTTATTCCTCCCTTCCTCTCCTTCTCTCTCTCTCTCCCTTCATCTCCCTTTCCCTCTACCCTCTCTCTCCCGCTCCCTCTATTCCTACCTCTCTCTCTCTCTCACTCTCTCACTCTCTATCTCTCTCTCTCTCCCACTATCTCCCTCTCTCTCCCTCTCTCCCTCTCTCCCCCCCTCTCTCCCTCTCTCTGGGTCTTCCACACAGTGCCTGGCTGGCTTACAGATTAGCCTCAGACACGGCTCTCTGAAATGCTGTCAGAAAAAAAAAAAGAAAGAAAAAAAAACAGCAACAGGCTGAAGTCCTGCACCAACTCATCCAATTACTGGGTCTCAAGGGGTGGAGTGGGTGGATGCAGGTGGACACAAGCCAGTTTTCTTTAATCACTGTGCACCCACTTACTGCAACCCCCCCCCCCCCCCCCCCAACACGCTCACACACACACACACACACACACAACCAACCTTGCACCGCCCCCTCCCCACAACCTTCTACACTCACCAATGACCAACAGGGCAAGGCTTGCAAATAGAGCACTATATGAGTCGATATTGGATTTTTTTTTCTTCTCCAAAGTAGTTGTTGTGCAATTGTGGGACTGATCCTTTCATTAGTGTGTTCTCTAAGCATGGTGCACAGTAATCTGATTACATTTACAAAGATGTGCTTTGAACTCAATACCTTTTCCCCACCCACCCCTTGTAAAGCGACTCGGCAATATCAAAGAAGATTCAATAATAAACTCCTGCATGAATTTTCTTTCACCCACTCTGAAACCAGTCATCTTGCTCTTCAAGAGACACCAGCTAACTTAACCATGTGAGGAAAAAGTACTCTTCTCCTTTTACCTCAGCAGTATATCTTCACAATAGCTGCAATATATCAACACACAACTGAACTCTCTTCTAAATATATGTATTAATACAATTCAACGACAATATAAAAAAATATACTGAAAAGAAATGCAAGTGCACAAAAAAGTGTTAGTCACATGATTTTCTTAATGATTTATTTTTGTGCTGTCTTGCGGCCAGAAACAGATACTGAAATACAGCCTGTCCCAGTAGTTCTTGACACCTTCATTTTTTTCCCTACATAATCTTATAAAAAGAACAGGGTGCAGACATATTGAGAATGGGGCAGTTGGGGTTGCAGAAGTTCAGTAATTCTAGTTTAGGGCCTATGTGCACACTGACATCCATCTCGGACACTAAATCAAAATTTCACAGGTTTCTCCACCCTTAGAACCTCTCTTAATCCCTGCTTCACAAAAAAAACAAAGTCTGTCCAGTGAATGGCTACTGTTTAAAAGCTCAAATAACAGGAGAACTAGCCACCAATATCAGCAGCCAAAGAGAAGGCCTGTCTGCAACAGCGACCAATCAGAACACCCCAGCAGCTCTTACCTTCTTGAGCCGCCCGCTCTTGGTGCCGACGAAGGCCAGCGAGTGGTTCTTGTAGACGTAGGCGATGACCGAGGTCATCTTGTCCGACTCCTCGGAGAAGAGGGGCACGCCACGCACCATCTCAGAGACGCCGAGGGGCGCGTTCATGTCCAAACCGCAGAAGTTATCATCGATCGTCAAGAGCTGTGAGAGAGAGAGAGAGAGAGACAGAGACAGAGACAGAGAGAGAGAGAGAGAGACAGAGAGAGAGAGAGAGAGATAGACAGGGAGAAGGACAGAGAAAGAAAGAGAGAGAGAGAGACAGAGACAGAGAGAGAGAGACAGACAGGGAGAAGGACAGAGAAAGAAAGAGAGAGAGAGAGACAGAGAGAGAGAGAGAGAGGGAGGATATTGTCAGGCTACATTATGTTACAGCTGAATACCAAGATGCACTTCACTCCATTCATTTCTACCATAAGGCTGCAGAGAAGAGGGAACCTGCCTGCCACTGCTGTAATAACCAAAGACTCGCGATCCGAGCGTGACATTCAAATTTAAGCCGCAATATATCACGCCTGAAAATAACCGCTCTCTGTTTTTTTCATCCGAACAGAGATATACCGAAAATGCGTACATATTCCTAACTCAAAATGGTCGTGACTAGTGTTCACGTGAGCAATGATAAATGAGAAAGCCATTCGAAAATCCGTCATTTCATATTGCGTGACCCAGAGCCTGTGACCTGAAAATAATATCACAATGCACTGCCGTTGTTCTGCCTGCTTAGAGGCGTGCAAAACAAAAGAATTTTCTGGAAAAGGTTCAGAGCTTAGGACAAGGCTTGACATGACAGCCGGCGTTGATTCACCACACGCGAGTTGAAAATGATAGCGCAGTGAAATAGTTATTAGTTATTCTATCTGCCGAGAGTGGATGAAACAACATCGTTTTCTTCCCGAGGAATCGGGTTCGAGGCAGAAGCTGGAATGAATCCCAGTGTGTTATTGTTAGACTGAATCGCTGCTCAAGAATCGCTCGTGCCAGAATTCTACACTCAATTAAACGCGGGCCGTGACAAGCACAGTTCAGATTATGGAACAGATCACAAACAGCTCTTTGCGTGAAAGCTGAGAGATGGGCGGCATCTTGGTGACCGTGAGCGTGTACGGTGATCTAATAAAAAACGAATTAGGAAACAGAGCGATGTTCATCATAATCCCGCCCAACGCTGGCCCGTCTGCCGTAATGCGTCTGCAAGCTGTTAAGGGACAGTAATGCACTGTTAGTGGACTTGGGAAACAACAAAGAAAGATCCACACCCCGGCTCCACTGAGACATTAAGACATTCAGAGAGGAACATGATCAATGAGGCAACTTATTGCCGGACAGTTCTGTACACAAACCACTTGGCTCGCGTTCCTTCAGCAGAAAGATACAGCCATCATTTATTGCCAGGCCCATATGGACCTACACGAGTAGCCTGTACAGGTAGATTACCTCCCAAAACTGCACAATTCGCCTACAAGCAGTGAAAATACATACATAGGCTACATCTAGCTACTATGAGTGACCTGTTACAGTATAGCTCCAGCAGCTTAAGAGTGAGGAGATTGTGCCTGACAGGTATAGCTTTTGTTTTTTCTAAAATCTGATTGCTAATGAGAACATAGCTACATGTAATCCCAGTCATCGCTGTTGTCCTTTGTACACAAGCTTATATATTTATGCAGTCTGGCCTCTGTTAATGAAAAATATTTTGGTACGTCAATTATGGGGTGCTACATTTCTACATGTCGCTATCTTTATATTTGAAGTTTTTAAATGTCACTACCTTTCTATTTTAAGTGTTTATTTTAAGCGTTTGCCACTTCACACATACAGGAATATCAGTCCTAATTAGGTACACTCTGTTACAAAAAAATTAATGCAGCTATTGAGTTATACTGGTACTGAAGTGTAACTGAAGTACAGTGCAGCTGAAATGCAGTACAGGAGTTCTACTTCATGAGCACTGCACACGAAGTTGAGAAACTGCATCATAACTGCAATAATACAGCAATTTAAGAAACAAGTGTGTCCAAAATATTGCACAATGCTGCAGTCATACCACAGGAATCACAGTCATTACAAGGACAGCTGAACTGCAGTTATTTTTTGTAAGGGGGGCGCACTTGACACGTGCGATTTGGGCTTTAAGCAACTGCAAATCCCACAACACTTTGGTCTGAGAGGGGGGTATCCTTTCTTCGTTCCTTCCCATGGTTATCAATGCATAAACATTTCGGTCACACTTTCAAAAACTATCTGTTTGAAGCAAAGTACTGTAGGACTTGCAGTCACAATACAGCTCAAATCACTTCTGCAAAGGATGCATCGTTATATAGCTACTTCACTGAGGAAGGCGAATGAGGACGGATCATGTTAACTTCCTAGGTTTGGTAAACCATTTGAGCGTTCAAGTAAGAGCCAAATCTCCATTTGTATTTGATGCACAAAAAAGGTGGGCTATCAAGTGCAGCCTATCAGGTAATGTTAGCTACTAAACAAAAAGTGCATTCAATCAATGCTTTTTTAGACGTAGAACGCTTAATCGGTGATATACATTTAATCAGCTACTAATAGGTTATAACTTAGATAGCTTTCTTATGTAAATTGGCCATATTAATCTTATGACTACAGGAGTGTTCTTTGAATCCTCACCTGTACAGTACATTTGAACCAGTGTCAGACAGATACATGCAATATTAAATCAAATTTATATATTTCTTGGAAGTCACATAAAATTTTGTGTTAACAAACAGAGCTAGCTGATAGCCTAAGCTGGTAGCCTACGCAGTTATCTCATTGCTGTCAAAAAACTCACAGTTTTATCCAGGTAAGATCGATCTATAGACTACCTTTAGCAGCATTCAAACTTTTTCAACGGTGGCTCATGCGAAATATCAGTGCACACCAAGTCAAAAACAAATAATGTTTAATTATATATTTGCAGGTGTTTTGCAAAACAACGCGTTTAATATTGTATAATATTCTCCTATTTATGTTTTCCGATTGTATTGTTGGGCTTAACAGGGGAATCAGTTGTGTGTGTGTGTGTGTGTGTGTGTGTACCTGCTGAATCGGAACAACAAACAAATAAAATATATCTTTGCTAGCAAACGAGGGCTGAGGGCTCCAATTTTATTATAGGTAAATCAATTGACCAATAGCAGAGGAAGGCAGTAGTGTGTACACACTAACAAAATTGGACAAGTGTTTGTGGGTTATACACCGCAAAAGCTACTCTATAGACATGAGTCAGAGTGACAAACCCAATGTGACACTGGAGTGCAGACCTTCCCTAATATACCCCAGCACTAATAATGACTCACAATTGATCAGGCTGCCAAGTCTCTCCGTTTGAATGTGCTAATCTCCCGTGGTGGTGGTCGTGCCATTAAGGATCCAAGTCCTCCATTGCCATATTAGGAGACATTTGGCATGCTCAATCAAATTACAATGATCTGAGGTCAATTATAAGCTTGCTGGAGTTCTTAGGGTGCCAAAATATTTTATTTGTGTTTGTTTCTAAAAAAGGTATTGGCTATAAATAAAGGGGTTGGACAAAATAACAGAAACGCCACATGAAAATGATTTTAATTCTGAGGTAACTACATCACGAAGGCAGCTAAACATATGAGTCATATTAAGTTGAATGCCAATTAACAGTAATCTGTCAGGCATAAAATAGGCCTCGCAGTAAGCACCTCGATATGTGAGTTTCCAAAGCGACATGAGGCAACTAGCAGAGTTCCACGGAGGCCAGACAGTCAGTTCCCAAAACGCAGAAGCATCAGAAAAAACTAACTGCAAAATTATTTAATATAGCAAGGGAAACAGCCTTGACAATTATGACAACAGATGCCAAATAAAAACTGCATCGGCAAAGAGGAACAGTAGTCATAAGTTGAAGGTCACCGACGGGGACCAACACAGACTTAACAGGATAACTGCTAAAAAAAAACTGGAATGCAGCCTCAAAAATTACTGCAGAATTGACCTTGTCTAAAAAAATGCACATTTTGAGCTTCACAAAGCTTTTTTTTATGTCAGAGCCACCATTCAGAAACTGCTTGTATCCACAGTTAATACAGAAAAAAGCATAACCTGATGTAAAGACAGAAAGCAGAAAGCCTGGGAAATGGCAATGGAAAAAGTAACATGGTCCGATAGGTACTCGTTTATACTTTCTTCCTGTTTTTATCTTTTTCCTTAATGCCAAAAGGAGCTTTAAACTCACAATGTATGTTGCCAACTGGTAAACATGGTGGTGGATTTGTAATGGTATGGGCAGCCATCTCATGGGAGTCATTGGGTCCAATGTATGCTCTGCATGATCATATAACGGCCAAGGAATATGACACCATTTTGTGAAACGAGGTGAAGCGTATGGTGCAAACCAGGCGTGTCCAATCTTATCTTAAAAGGGCATGTGGGTGCAGGTTTTCATTTTAGCCCAGCACGATGACACCTGATTCTACTTACCAAAGGTCTTGATTCAATTAGATTCAATCAGTTGAATCTGGTATCACAGTCCTGGGCTAAAACAAACAAAAGGACCCACGCCAACCCTTTTCAGATAAAACAAAGAACACATTATTCCCTCACGATGTCCCAAAGTTCAAAAATGATAACACCCCCCTACACACTGCTAAACTAATGTAATGAACACTAGGATTAAGTCAAAAGTCTCCATGGTCTCCACAATCACCAGATCAAAACATCATTGAAACTTCGCGGAAAGTTCTGGAGCTCGGAGTACAAAGTCAAATCCCACCTTTCCTTTCCATGTCCTTCATTTAAAAAAAAAAAAAAACTAAATTAGAGCCCTTAAAAACACTGAGCCTTTCCTCTCAAAGAATGGTCCAATGTCCCAATGCACGGTTCTGTAGGAAGCAGGAAGCTGGAGGCAAAGGGTGGCCCTGCTCATTAGTTACTTTATATTCATATATTATTCGGTTTTTATTTTGTAAATGGTCGTATCACAGCAGGGCAGAACATTGGTTTCAGGCTCTGGAAATGGATAAGCGTTATACTCGCAAGGTCAAAACGCTCCTGTAATGTTTTTTAAGAATAAGTAGTGTGCTGAGTTTTTACTGTGTGTGTGTGTGTGAAAGGCTTGCTCCAGGGGCTGTGTGGGAGAGAGAAGCACACATTCTGCCATTCAAGGCCAGACCAAATCCATTTACCTGCATCGCATCACCCCGAAGCCGGGCTGGAAAAATCAAATCTGCTGGGCACCGCTCTGCTTCCTCCGGTTCAGCGTCGGGTTGCCCGATGAATTTTTAATTTGAAACTAAACTGAAATGCAACCGCACGGACATCTTGCCTCCGCCCTGTCTGTTGCTTGTTCTTGTTCTCATTTTGGTTCCTTGCCGTTCGCTGTCAACCTTCTGGCTTTCATCTTAGGCAAAAAAAAATTTCACTGCGGGGGGGGGGGGGGGGGGGGGGTTTACTGTGGCGCTACGCGTCCCCTCGCGCCCATCGCATGTTTCACTCCAAAGAGCCCCTGCTGCTGCCGTCCGATTCGCTGAAGGAATGGGAGCGGCGCGAGCGGCAGATTTACAGCGAGCCGAGGCCGCTGTGACAGCGCTGTGACACGCCGGAAGGCTCCGGAATGACTCCAGTATCCACACCTGCTGCCAGGAATGAGAGGGAGACTGGGGCAGCGCGTGTGTGTGTGTGTGTGTGTGTGTGTGACAGAGAGAGAGAGATTGGCCAAAAGGGATTGAGGGATGATGTTTGTGCGCGTGAGACAGAGAGCTGGAATGGGATTGAGGGAGGGTGATAGAGAGAGAAAGGGTGCGAGAGATGGGGAGAGTGAATGAGAGAGGGAGAGAAGGAAAGGGTGATGTGTTTCTTTTTTTTTTTTTTTATTCCTCCCAGTGTCTGACCTTTCCAAATGCTCCGTTGTCAGCCAGCACCTCGGCCCAGTGGGCCCCAGCCTGCCAACCCAGACTAATGGGGCTCATTTAGAGTGGAGAGCCTTGTTAGAAAAGTGTACCTACATGAAATATCTGCTTTCTGCAATGTTAGTCTTTCTCTGGCTGTCTCCTGTCCTTCCTAGGGGCCATGCATCATCAGCAGTGCTGTTACAACCCCCCCCCCCCCCCCCACTCCCCCCATCAATATCATCCCCCAACACCCCCCCTACCAAACCCTTTCTGCTTACTCCTGTAAAAAAAAAAAACCTTCTTCACTCAGAAACGGGATGATTTCAATCACAGTTACCGTCGGTTACAAAGAAGTCTCATTGCCCCGGGGGTCAAAGGTTAAAAGGCTTATCGGAGAGGAAATGGGAAGGAGGTGCACATGGATTGGATGAGACAGGGCAGGCCTTCGCCACAGCGATTGCGACAAGCAGACCTGATTTTAAAAAAGGGGGAAACGCTTTTTTTGTGGCTCGCTTTCAACCGGAACGCACTCCAGCCCAGGAGCAGCCTCTCTGAGAAAGCGGGAGGGACCTTATTAACGGTGCACAGGGAAACGCGTACCTGTTTTCCCTCGTTCGTGTACATCACCAGCGCTCAGAAGCGTCGTGTCGCGTGTCACTCCTGCCGTGTGCGCGCGGCAGTTTAACGGAACAGACTTCTTGTCTGTCCGCCATTCAGAATCCTGACATGTTTTCAGTACGGGAACAGAAAACATGACACTCTGAAGCCTAGACTATGGGCTCTTCCTTCATGCTCTCAACAATCCCCTGCATAAAGCCCCTCTCTCTCTCTCTCTCTCTCTCTCTCCCCCCCTCCCTCTCGCTCTCTCTCTCTCTCTCTCATATCAATGGGGACATACTTCCCCGCAGAACACATCCTGACAGTGGTGAGTCAGGTCATTCTGATAAACATCTAACCGGCACATAATGAAGGGAGAGTTGCATAATGCATTTAATAAAGCTAATTGTTTATTTTGTATTCATTCATTTTTCAGCATTACAGCTTTTTTTTTAATGCATCTTCTGGTCTGTTTCTGTACTGTAGGGAGGCATTTTGGCTCCATATTTCTTGAGTTCAGCAGGTATAGTGCCACCGTCTGAGAAAAAAGAATAATTCTGACAGAACCTGGGGAGGGAGAATCGCATAAAGCCAAACATTCAGGGTAATCTCATCTGTTTTCTTTATAAGATTGAAGTGGAAACAGACCTCCATCTTAGGGCTTGAGGTAAGTCAATGATCAGATTATGGCATGATATATCTATCAATCTACTGATTTATTTCTGTAATTATTTAGGATAGTGTGTAACCTAAAACATAAGGTAAAATATGGATGGCTGGCAACCATATATACAGTGCAACCTATAAGTACTTGGACAGTGACACAAGTGTTCTTGTTTTGGTTGACATTATGAACTTTAACCTCATATTCATTGTTTCACTTAAAATCCAATGTGATACTATATATGATACATATAGTATTTTTACAGGTATGCATGTGTGCATAGACGGGTACAAACCCACACACACAATATACTCTACACGAAAAACACACGCATAAATTTCTTAACAAAAGCCCAACCACATAATTATCTTTTCCTTTTCTCGAATGTGTTTGACTGGAGTGGTTTGACACAGCCGTAATGCCATGACTACCTACTGGGCTCTGGTCTGTAATTATAACAGCACACGATAGCTTCACAAAAACATAACAGTTTTTTTTTTTTTTATTTAATTTTTTTTTTTTTTTTTTATTCTTAGGATACCCTTTAGAAAGGGAGGATAATGGATTTCTTTTTATATCGCTATCTCTGAAGAGAGATCATTTTTCACGTAAACTGAAATGAAAACTTCGTTTAATTATGCCACAGTGAAACAAAAGGTCAGATGCATGAGTCACATCCAAAAGCACGTATCGGAGGGCTTTGATTGGTCGTTTAAAGCGCCTCGCGATGCTTAATAATGCAATTACACTCCAGCTGCACGGCGTTCTCGTTCCCCGTTCTGCCGCGCGTCACTGTTGCCTCTCTATACTCGCTGCGCGCGACGCTGCTGTGTGTTTTAGCAGAATCACATCGAGCCGATTACGCCGCCGCGACCCGCAGCGCTCGACCGAGTAAAACAACTATTTTCCTCCTCCTTCCGGGAAGGAAAACGCGAAACTTCGCTCGGCGGAAGATGAAAGCCGAGCCTTTTTTTTTTTTTGGTTATTCCCGCGGTTCGGTTGCGATCCGGAGTAACCCGTCCGGGCCGGTGATCCGTGCCGAACCGCGCGCCCGCTGATCCTGGCTCTCTGAAGGTTGAGCTGAAGGGGACACCTTCGAAGCACAGCTGTCCTGATCTCCAACAAGCAGGCTCCATATTCAAATGTCAAAAAACGAACGTCAGCAAAAACGTGCACGGTATCAGAGAGGGAGAGCCATCCTTGCTGAAACCTTCTCTTGGAGCTCATTAAGAGAGGCATTTATAAGTGACCTGTTTTTCCCGGAGGAAAACAAGTAAACAAGCTCAACATCTGGCGCTGATGTCATCTCCCCCAAATCATTCCATCATTCTCTTCTAATCAATACAGTTTGTGGGGCAGAAAGCATTCCAGAGGGGAATCTGTGGGCCAAAATGTGTGTGTGTGTGTGTGTGTGTGAGAGAGAGAGTGACATAGAGAGAGAGAGAGAGAGAGAGGTAGAGAGAGGTGATGGCGAATGCATATTCATTAGGTTGTCTTCATAATTCATGTTTATGTATGAATTATCTATCCCACCTGTCAGCAATGCACCGGCCTCAACAGGTCCGGGCGCGATAAACAATCAGATTAGGGCCTAACGAGGCTGTAATATTTTGGGAGAAAAGGAGCGCATAAAAACATTCAAAACGCCATCGATTATCGCATGGAGCAACACAGAGAGTGAACTATGGCCGCTTCTGCCACGCGTGTGAGAAGGTTGGTGTGCAATAGCAGAACGATGGCACCGTGATGGATTATGACCTTTACTGTATTATTATGCATAGTGATTTAATTACAGCGGAGAATAAACCTCATGACGAGCTTTTAATGTCGAGAGAGCTCCGCGATGTGAAGGGAACTGACTGACTGCCTCTGATTAAAACCGCGCAGATTTCTCAATGGACGGAGGCGAGAACTCTTTCTAAAAATTGGGCGAAAAACAAGAATGCAAACATCCTCCCAAAAAAATTACATTAAGTATGAAAGCAACTTGGCAGCAGCTCCAGAATGGCTTTCATGTGGGAAAAAAAGAGAGAGAGGCAGCGGTGTCACGAACTTGAAAATAATACTCAAATTAAACAGACACGATTTAAACTGGGACGGCCGCATGAATGATAAATTGTAAAAAGAGCAGACAGTAATTTGCTTTTTAATGACGCTTAATTGGTGATCGCTTTGAACGCGGTGGTTGAGGCTGAAATCATTTTGAAGGTGTCCGCGCGCGCGCGCGTTCGAGGCTGCGGGAGGCCGTCCGGAGGCCGGTCCGCGTTTATGCGAGTACAGGAAGGCCGTTGGAGAAGGAAGGGACTGCGTTTCCATAAATTTAGTCTAAGGGGGGTCCATGTTTACATGAAAGACGGCGAGAGGTGTCATGTTCATGTGAACAAGGAGATACCGAAGTGTGGAACGCTTACTGTGTTTCCCCTGTCTCTCTTTTTTTTTTTTTCTGCTGACGCGGCGAACATTGCATGCGGGCGTTTTATAGGTCAAATGTCACTTCACAATGATCTATAGACGCAGGTCTTTGCAGACAGATACTGTTGAGTAGGCATTGTGTGTGATTTATTCAAGCCGCCCAACATCACAGCCTCTTCTGGATTATTCCCCCTGGGTAGCTTATGTCAAATGGATCTTTTTTTTTTTTAAACATAGTCTCAATGCTCACTGTTCACACATTGCCTTATGGCAGTAAGTACACTGTAAAAGCCTTGAGTACCTGTCACCAAGCACTGCATCACAGCCATACAAGCTACATGGCAGAAAGCATGAGGTCTGAACTCAGAAATTACCTTTCTGCATTCTCAAACGCTGAGAGGGACTTTCAGGTAATTAACCAGGATAGCTTTATTTAATAGCTGGTTATGTAAGAGTCGCCCTAGACAAGCTAAGTGGGTAAATCAAGGTAAGAGTAGAATTAATCAGCTAACGTGCGTTATCACACGAACTGCAGCTTCTGTACACTGTCATGAAACAGGTATGTGAACTGCCTACTGTACAAGCAGGCCGTTCTGCTTGGTTTTTAATTTACTTTTTTGTTTACCAGAGAAGAAAGTAACGTTGAGAATATGAAAGTACTCATCGAGTGGACTGAACAAATTTGATTATATGCTGAGGGACTGAAAATCAGACGTTCAATCTGCATAACTGGGCTAGATCTGTTTGCTCACACGTTGTGTCCTATTGAATGACCTCAAATTCTACAGAGGAGTCAAGTTACAGATGATTCTACGTTGTTATTATTTCTATGTCCTGCTCTGTAGAGGGGGCTAAATAGGATAACATTACGGGCTAATTTTCTATTTGGGTCTGTGACAATAAAAAAAAAAAAAACCTTTTAAAGACCCCCTCCAGTGGTATTATTTTTCAATGACATACAATCCCAAGTCAACAACAACATGTCTCATATGTGATTCACACAAAATTATTTATTAAACTATTGAAATACTGCATTCATTCAAATGACATGATTTGACACATTCATTAATCCGGGATGGACCAGGTGGTTTTTCATTCATGCACATTCATTGGATTATGAATGAGTGACATTTTTTCCAAACCCTTCCGTGTCACTCAGTAATCCATATCCAGGGCAATCAGACACTGCTCACTGACAGCTAGGCCCCTTTTTAGATCGTATAAGCAACGCGTAATGACATTGAGAGAGAGCATGTCACTGACAGCACTGCCACTGTTCACGTTAAGGCAATAATGATAGCTAAAGCATTAACTAGCATTAAATCATCCCCTCGGCCGTATGATAATAATGGGAGGGGAGCTTCTCAATGATTGGTTTAATAAGATTAAAGAGGGTCTGTGATGTCATAGAGCGCATCAAATTTCTGTGGCAAAGCTGAGGTCCTGTCTCCACAGCAGTGACAGTTAGGACATAATTCAACTGCGGCTCCGTGTGTGTGTGTGTGTGTGTGTGTGTGTTTGTAACTGGGCCTGTTACTGCAGCCCAGCTCGCCTAATGAGCTTCAGGACTACTGAGCCTTGTTTTAATTGGGAGAAAAACACATCATGTCAAACATAAGACAGAGGACTTGAAAAGCAGAGCTAGTTATACATAGAGGCTCCCTCATCTATGTAACCTGATCTCTTCTTGGTGTCATCTTCAGCTCTCATAAGCTCTGGGAAAGCAGGCCAGCTCTGCATTTCTCTTTGATTACATTATCTGAACTTACTTTTTCGACGGCTGAGGTCTGTATCCACAGGTGTACATCTTTCACACATTCTCATTCTCAGCTATACTTTATTAACAAAAGGAATTTAGGTAAACTTTAAATTTCCCTGCTCCAAAATACAGCTTTGAATAGTCAACCGCCAATTCACCGCACCGAGCAGTGGTCCATACTGCTCCTCTATCCGCTGCTCCATACTGCTGCTCTGGCCACTGCTCCACACTGCTGTTCTGATCACTGCTCCACACTGCTGCTCTGGCCAATGCTACACACTGCAGCTCTAATCACTGCTCCAGGCTGCTGCCCTGGCCACTGCTCTATACTGCTGCTCTGACCACTGCTCCATTCTGCTGCTCTGACCACTGCTCCACTCTGCTGCTCTGGCCAATGCTACACACTGCAGCTCTAATCACTGCTCCAGACTGCTGCCCTGGCCACTGCTCTATACTGCTGCTCTGACCACTGCTCCATTCTGCTGCTCTGACCACTGCTCCATTCTGCTGCTCTGACCACTGCTCCACTCTGCTGCTCTGACCACTGCTCCACACTGCTGCTCTGGCCATTACAGCACACTGCAGCTGACCCTCCTGCGACAGAATCCTAACATTCTGCATCTCATCACAGCACCTGTAGTCAACAAAGGAAGGTAACTATAACTATGATGCTAACTATGATAACGAAGGTATGCATGCATATACTGAAGCACTTGTAATAAAATAAACACAGCATTGCCCCATGTTGCACTCATCTTAGCCCAGTGCATGCTTCAAGCCTCAAGCTCAGAAAATGATAAGCCAAACACTGCTCTGGCAATATGCAGGTACTGTGCCGCCTCATACATTATTTAAGGTACAGTAGGAATCCGTGTGAGACTAATGACTTGCAATTCTTGTACAATCGCTGGTGTTATATCACAGAAACATTTCCAGCACAAACCTGGGTTCAACGGCAGGTCTCTCAATGCATTCTCTATACTGCTTCTGTCTGGTCTTGTAGCGCATTTCTACAATTTCAACAACAACAACAGCTCTCCCCTGGCTTCAGTGATCATTTTTGTTTACTTACCGTCTGTGTGTGTTTATGAACAAGAACGTGTGTTTATATAGGCTCATTGCGGTTAGATTTTTAAAATGGTCTCTCCTTTATGCAACCAGAGTAGTCGCATTGAGACTGACATCTTTTTAGCACGTGAGTCCTGGAGCCGACATGTCATTGGACGTAAAAATAACGTAACACATACCCAGAGCATGTGACTCTGTGTGCGTGTGTGTGTGTGTGCGTGTGTGTGTGTGTGTGTGCGTGTGTGTGCGTGTGTGCGTGCGTGTGTGTGTGTGTGTGTGTGTGTGTGTGTGTGTGCGTGTGTGTGTGTGTGTGAGCATGACCTGGCTCTCCGAATAACACACGGCGAGCCGCCGCAATAATTAATATGACACATCGCTTCAATTCATTCTTCAGCAGCGCTGGGGAAAATAAAAGGCATTTTGCTCTTTGTACAATAATCAAAGGCTTGTGTGCCTTTAGCGGAGAGAGGCAGTAGCCATAGTTACAGCCCTGGGGACTCAGACTATATATCTCCCATCCGGCTGTCACGCGCGCCTCCCTAATTTATGTAGCAGTGACCACGCCGCTACGCACGCCAATATAGCACCCTGTCGCCTCTTTTTCTGCCTCTTTCCAGACAGCCAAATCCAGATCTGATTTATTCAGTCTGTGGAAGAGTGAGGAGAGTGAGTAGTACTCCGTGTATACACTGCTAAGAAAGATGATTTTTTTTTTTCTTCTTCTCCCATTTAAGGTTTGTCTACCATGGCGTTTGGACGGCGGCAGTTGAAACAGAAGTGCTGAAGTGAGGCTGTTCGTCAGCACACCGGTTAGATGCGTTCGCCAGAAATGACGAATGTTATTTATTCAATTAGATTTGCTGCATGGTATTGTTCCAAAATGCTGAGATTAATCTAGCCATGACTGCTGTTGAGTGAAATGTCATTACAGCAACAGACTGACTGCCCAAAGAGGCTAATTTACTGCTTCCGGTTTGTCTGTTTTTTATCAGATGCAAAAAATTATATATATATGTAGAGAGAGAGATCTTTTGGTTTCAGCTGTTGGCATTGATCATTTCACTAGTTTTAAAACAAGGATAAAAGAGCATTTGTGAATCAAAATGCATATTTTTACTCTCTGCACACCCCTAAGTGTGAGTTAGATAAGCAGAATACCAGACGAACATGCACCAGGGTTCTGAACTCACTGGTTAAAGAACACAAACCATCAAGGAAGAACCTGCTCAGATTGTCACAAGCAGTATAAAACACTGAAGATGACTTTATAAATTGTCTTTTTGAAGTTAGGCAAAACCATTATTGCTCTACCGGGAGAATGTGTTATCTCCGTTAGGTCTGACAGTTTTTTGAAGTGAAAGTGATAAAAAAAATTTTTTAGCTCGTATGAAACTTCACTTTCCTGAAGTCTAGTTCAAGCCTAAAACTGTCAGATTTTTCAAAAAAAGGCGAACCCGGTTGAAACCCGCTGAGGTACGTCTGAAGGTGACTCACCGCGCTGCTGCAGGGGATGTCCTTGACTTTGAGCCAGGCCAGGTCGAGCGTCCCCTCCCCCTTGTAGCAGGACTGCAGGCGGTCCTTGATCCGCTCGTTTATCTCCCTGAGCGGGAACACGCAGAGCGCCGACTCCTGCGAGGCCTCGCGGGGGCGCCGCTTCTGGCCCTTGGAAAAGACGGCGTAGAGGACGTCGTCGTCCGGGCCCACGCCCAGCGAGCGGGCCAGGATGGCCCCGGCCTTGGACAGGTAGGCGGCCTGGAGGAGGCGGTACTCCACCCCGCCCTTGACGCAGCCCAGCGGCACCTCCACGTAGGAGTTGAAGGCCGTGTCGTCCTTGCACAGGCGCACCAGCTTGGAGGTGTAGACCTGCTCGCGGGCGGCCGACGAGCCCGTTGCGGGGCCGCCCATCTCCGGCTGCAGCGTCAGGAAGTAGACGAAGCTGCCGCTCCCGAAGCCGTACACGTAGTAGATGTCGAAGTCCGGCACCACGGTGAAGGTGTCCGACGGGATCTTGATCATGGAGGCCACGAACTCGTCGTGGAACACGTAGGCGAACATGCCCTCCTCCTCGGAGTTGCGGGCCAGCTTGCGGCTGGAGATGGTGGGGAAGTACTCCGGCTTGCCGTCCACGGCGGTGGCCACGAAGAGCTTGTCGGTGGCCGAGGCGTCGCCGTACGACACGATGACCCCGATGACGGAGCCGCTCTCGTTGACGCCGGAGAGGTAGTGCTCCTTGCGGTGCGACGGCTCGCCCAGCTTGAACAGGTCGTCCAGCCGCAGGAGCTTGCAGATGCCCTGGAACAGGCTCCCGCAGGCCAGCAGCCGGTTCTCCCGGTAGTCCACCAGCAGCATCTTGTTGACGTTGTTGGTGAGGGCCAGCGGCTCGCTGCACGGCTGCACGATGCGCGGCGGGTAGCACTTGCGGTTGTCCTCGTCCGGCCCGGTCTGGTGGGCCACCTGGAGCTCCAGGGCCGAGGAGAGCTTGTAGATCCGGTTCACCGCCCCCAGGTACACGTTCCCGTTACGGGAGTCCACCGCCAGGTGGTTGAGGGTCCACTCGGGGTTCTCCACGTAGAACGTGCTGTACTCCGCGTCGACGGCGTTCGGCGCCGCGGCCTGCTGTTGTTGCCGTGACGCGGACGACGGAAGGGCCAGGACATGGAAGAGACAATGAAGGGCCAAACAGGTCCGTCTCCACGTGAAGGACACCATGTCTCTGGACGACTCAGGGGACTAACTCCTCCCCAGGATGGAAGAACAGCTCAATCCAGTACTTTCGGCCAATCAAAGATTAATCTCTTCTTTTACTGGAGGGCATTGTGTGCCTGTGGAACCACGGGGGAGAAGAGAAAAGGTCAAGTGTCAAACACGGCAGATGTCCATAAAACACAGAGCAACACGTTCATGTCAACGTACACACGCCTACAAGAACAGCAAGAGGAAATAATGGGTGACACTGGGGTCCACATTATTTACACTTCAAACATCGCTAAGAATGATGTGCAAATAGAGGTGGGAAAGTCTACGGCTTTGAAAGAACATTGTCCGTATGAGTGACCTCATTCTCCACGAAGGGAACACAAGAAGAACAGGAAGGAATTTCCCATGAGGGTTATTATCTCGACAGCAAGGTGCATGCTGGGAAACCGCTGCTCTCACACTGCCTCCCTCCCGAACAGTAAACATGCTTTCAGGAATTTTGCGCCTCCCCTTCACCCTATGATGGAAGCGCTATCAGACCCGAGATGGAGCCTGAAAAAGACCACCAACCCCTCTCTCTCACACACACGCAC